>NC_091246.1:150965075-151267500 GCF_042477335.2 Ovis canadensis | reverse complement strand
TGTTTTTTCCTTTTGTCCTGTCCTCTCGTCTCTCCTATTTTTTTTTTTTTAATGGTTGTAGGTATCTCAGCAAGGAAGAACAGAGGCGTCATGGGAACCTTGTCTGTTCCCTGCCCTAAGTCCCCACTCTTCCCCTGTCTTTTCTCCTGTTTCCAGAGAATCAGGATCTCATACTGGATTTCATCTCAAAATTGTCAAGTATTATTGCCAGTGTAGACACTGCCCAGTATAACTCTAATCTTCACATTTTGCCTCACAGTGATCAACTGGCAAGATTGGAAACAGAGAAACTCAAGAAAATTATGGATATACATAATTAGGCAGTCTAAAAATATTCACACATTAGAGGACTACAATTTGTGGTTTCTGATTGTAGCACAGTAATTTTATTACATCTACAGCCATTTTAGCCATCACAAACATAGCCACAAAGTTCTTATTCTTCATATTTCTTCAAAATATGATACTCTAAGTGAACAGGGTTTAAAAAAATTCCATATGTAGATGACAAAATAAAATGACAAGAATGAATGTATATGAACATGTTGACAGATGATAATGTCCAAAAACACTCCTTATAAAGAATGTTGTGGTCAATGGCAAAGGACCTGAGTTCAGGTGACCACTAATATTTGAAAGTGTTTTAATCATGAGCATCTCTTGACCTTGGTTTTCTCATCTGTAAAATGATGAAAGTGGATGAGATAAGGCATAAAGAACTTCATCAAACAAAAATCTGTGACCTCCTTATTCTTGCTTAACAGTGTAAAAACATATAGTATTATAATAGAAACGCTAAATTCATGACACTGTACTTTTGAAGTTCTGAAGCAGAGTCAGAGAAGAATGTCTGGTACCGAAGGAAAACATCATGTTTCTCTTCAGATGCTTCTCTGACTTGATGAGCGGCACAAATGCGTCACACATCCATTGTGGTCGTTTCATTTTTGGCTTCTGTGGCATCAAATACTCAACCTTCTCTCATCAGACTTAGCAAACTCACCTAGGTTACTTACTCATATGACATCTTAGCACATTTCACTTCACTCTGGGAAAAATGCTGGTTAATCAACTGAAAACTGCATTTGTGTGGCTCATAAATTGCTAACTGTTAGCACCTGAAATCATACAGATGTAGAGCAGGGCAAAACAGATTGAAAAAGTATATGCCCAATAAGTGAAAGTGAACAGAGCACACTTAATTTACATCTGTCCATGCCTTAAATCTATTAGCTACCAACTGCGGTAGGTGGTAGAAAGATATCACCAATATATGTAACGACAGAACACGACTTTAATATCATACAGCAATTAAAAACACTTAAAAAAAGGATGACTATGACCCAGTCCTCAAAAGTATGAGTGCTAACTGCACATTGTTTAATTGATTTTACTTTTTAAAAATTAATTTCTTTACTTTTTATTATTAGTCATGTATTGCAGCATTAAAATTAACATAAAGGTGAGGAGAACACATGATCTTTATATGTCATCTTATTAAAATGAAGCTATTTTTAATACTTTTAAAAGGCCTATCAGAAAACACAATTTATATCCTCAAAGTATATTTTGTCAGTTTCAAGTACAATTTTTGCATTCATATTCTTTTATGAATTTTAATGGAGACACTTAAATTGTAATTATTCCTCTCAGCTCAAATGCAGGTAACAAATGGAATTCAATCAGTGTTTGCGCATAATGACCATCATTAAGAGAGAAATAATAATGACATTCTCTCTGCATTAAACTTGCAGACTCTTTACACAATGATCTGAATCCCATTATTGATCTCCATGGAGATATGCAATTGTCACCTATTCTGCATAATATCTGAATGTTAAATACATTTGTTTGGAACAAATATTTTAATGAATACAGTCAGTTCCACTTAATTAACTATCTGATAACTGAATATTTTTACTTAATAATTCAACTTGGAACATCAAAATTGTTCTAATTTTTATTCAAATGCACTTGAGATTAGTCATAGATATTCATGTGAATGTTCATAAGATGTATGTGGAGTTTAAAATTCCCCTTGGCTTTCTTTAAAGTACATCCATTAGAGGGACAGTAGAAAGGCATTTTTCATGTTTCAAATAATTTTTCCCCTCAGTGTTGTTTAAAATAACCTCCTAGATGCTTACTTGTGAAATGTGTTTTCTGACCAGAATCTTTCTGCCATCTAACTCCCTTTTATCATAGAATTGTTCATGGAATGCCACTATTCATATTTACTTACATACATACATTTTTAATGTGGGCATTTGGTTTGGGGAACAAAATATGAATTAAATATTGAATTCACTTGTGAAGAAAGCTCCAGGAAAGTCATCATCAGTGACTGTTTAGCCCATTGTACTTTAAGAGAATCCAAAATAATATTTGTAACAATGGTAATAATAAACACTATGAAAAATGATGATTCATTATTTTGGCTTTGGATGAAGTGTTACAGACCAGCATCCACACACTGTCTTTAGGTGTTGTGCTATCATTTAGTACCACAAATATTTGCTGAGCACCCACTGCGAGTCCACCATCACACCTGAGAGTGATGAAACCATAATGAGTAAGACACCAGATCTGGCTGTGGGAAACTCACCCTCTGGTGAGAAGAAATCCACTCATATGACAAGTTTTGACATGGGTGGCAAATGCCAGTGGCTTGAAAGAAGTGCAGTAGGAGGATGGAGGTGGAAGTGAGCGGCCCTATGGACCAAGAAAGAGCAGGATGTCTTCAGAGAGGTGGCAAAACTTAGAGAGAAGAGAAACTTCTGTGTCTTACAGGATGAAGAGAATCTTGCCAGGTTTAAAATATCAGAACAAAGGTTTTGAAATATAAGAAGTCAGTTATATGAATAAAATCTTGGAGGCATAATGGTATAGGGCTTCCCTGGTGGCTCAGATGATAAAGAATCCGCCTGCAATGCAGGAGACTCATGTTCAATCCCTGACTTGGGAAGGTGCCTGGAAAAGGGAATGGCTACCCACCTCAGTATTCTTGCCTGGAGGATTCCATGAACAGAGAAGCCTGTGGTCTACAGTCCATGGGACTGCAAAGAGTTGGACACGACTGAGCAACTAACACACACACACACACACACACACACACATGCACACATAAGAGTATATGGATCTTTATGAGTAACACGAGTGTCAATCCAGTTCACCTAGATTTGGGGGTACACAGTGAGCAGTGTAGGGAGTGAGAGTATACAGGTTACCTGTGACAACTACAACTTACAAACATTTTCTAGGTTCTAGGAGCTTGACCTGTATCCCAAATTCTTAGTAAAATCCTACACTATATCATTTAAGGGATGATTAAGGGAAGTTATATTAAAGGTGTTATGTGACTTGGCCCATATCACCTAGCAGATAAGTAGTGGGGCTGGAATTTTAGACTAGGTCTATTGATGTCTAAAGCCTGAACTCCAAGTGGGGTTAAAATGAGGTTGGGAGGACCTTGCATGGCATGATAAAGGAACTGAAGAAGTATTGAACAGTTTTCAACTAGAGGAGAAGGTAATCAGATCATTAATTTAGGAAAGGAGTTTGGGTCATGATGTAGAGGGTCAAATTAGAACCAAGGAGATTTGAGGTCAACATGTAAATTATGAGGCTCTTTCACTAACCCATGTGAGACTACCTCGACCAGAGGAAAAACAATGGAAACAGGATAGTTTCAGTCGACTTCTTGCAATAAAATCAACAGAATTTGTTTTCACCATGGGTAACTGCAAATATAAAAGTCATGAAAGAAGAAAAGAAGAATTTTATTTTCCTCTTCTATATCCCTGAAGAGAGAGTAAGGTTTATACCAAATAGTTTAGTTTCCACAGATTAAAACTATGTTGATTTAAAAACACTTCAGTTTTTTTTTTTTTTTTCTTTCAAGGAGGTCCTAGGAAAATTCAGCCAGGATATAGTTTTCCTTCATGATAGCTTCCATTTTAACGCCCTTTTAAATTTTCTTTTAATATTTAAAAATTTTCTATTGCTCCTCTGTACCTGGGCATCTAATGTGAGAAGAAGCGAGCTGTTCAATTCACACTTAAATACCAGTGACTCAGTGAGTAAATCTTTCCAACACTACTGGAAGGGTGAAAGAAGATTGCTTCATGGAAGGCAATACTCAAAGCAAGAATTCAAAAATAGCATTCACTTATTAATCTCTTGAGTGTCAAGAATATTCCAGGTTCTTGGGGTATAAAGATAATTATGGCACATTCCACACCAAGTGGTTTGCATGTTGGGGAAGACATGAATCTTTGGGAGCCAGAGTGTGGACTGTGGTGAGCAGAAGAAAGCCAGCCCTCCCACATAGCTATCCATGCCCGTATCTTTGTAAACTGTGACTATGTTATGTTACATAGCAAATGGAACTCTGTGGATGGAAATAAGGTTATGGACCTTCAAATAGGGAAATTATGCTAGATTATCTGGATAGGCCTAGTGAACAATATGGACTGTAGCCCACCAGGCTCCTCTGTCCATGGAATTCTCCAGGCAAAAATACTGAAGTGAGTAGCCATTCCCTTCTCCAGGGGATCTTCCCAATCCAAGGATGGAACCCCGGTTTCCTGCATTGCAGGCAAATTCTTTACCATCTGAGCCAATAGGGAAGCCCAGTATACACCATAGGCCCTTAAAAGTGAAAGAAGTCATCGATAACAGTGTAGCCGAGGAAGAGGCAGGAGAAATTTGAAGCTTGAGTAGAACTCAACCCACAGAGCTGACTTTGCATCAGGAAAAAGAAGGAGCCAAGCCATGGGATGTGTGATCTCTAGAAGCTGGGAACTGGCCTTAGCTGAGAGCTGAGGAAGCCAGGATATCAATCTTACAATTGCCAAGAACTGATTTCTGCCAATTACATGAATGAGCCAGAAAACAGATTCTCCCCAACACAATCTGACCCTCAGAACTGTAACAGGAGAAACTTTCTAAGTTTTCAGTAGCTGAGTTTGTGGTAATTTTCACTGCAGGAATAGAAAACCAACACAAATGGGAATAAAAATAATGTTTACCTTAAAATGATGTAGAGGGTATTAAATATAAGAATGCATTACTGTATCTGATGTGTAACAACAACAACAAAAAAACACTAAAATCAATTAGCTATTACTTTTGTCATTATAAGACTAATTCTAAGTTTAGCTCTTGGCCCACAGAGGATATTTCCATTTTACTAGGAATACCCTAGGGCACACCAGCCCTCCTCTGTGTCCATGGCTTACTGCCATCAGTTTCAGAAAGATGACTCTTAATGTACCATAACCTTAGTGTAATTTAAAGGCAGACTTCCAACTCCTCACATTCTTTTTGGGACCTGCCTCTTCCATGACTGATAGGGAATGCAGCGAAGCCTAATTCTTTACAGAAAATATACAAATTTTGCTCTTTATCATACCTACCCGCAGTGCAGTTCAGTTCACTTGCTCAGTCATGTCCAACTCTTTGTGACCCCATGGACTGCAGCACACCAGGACTCCCAATCCATCACCAACTACCAGAGTTTACTCAGACTCATGTCCATTGAGTCAGTGATGCCATCTAATCATTTCATCCTCTGCTGTCCCCTTCACCTCCCGCCTTCATCTTTCCCAGTAGCAGGGTCTTTCCCAATGAGTCAGTTCTTCGCATCAGGTGGCCAAAGTACTGGAGTTTCAGTTTCAGCATCAGTCCTTCCAACAAACACTCAGGACTGATTTCCTTTAGGATGGACTAGTTGGATATCCTTGCAGTCCAAGGGACTCTCAAAAGTCTTCTCCAATACCACAGTTCAGAAGCATCAATTCTTTGGTGTTGAGCTTTCTTTATAGTCCAACTCTCACATCCATACATGACTACTGGAAAAACCACAGCTTTGACTAGACAGACTTTTGTTGGCAAAGTAATGTCTCTACTTTTTAGTATGCTGTCTAGGTTGGTCATAACTTTTCTTCCAAGGAGCGGTTCAGTTCAGTTCAGTTCAGTTGCTCAATCATGTCCGACTCTTTGCCACCCCATGAGTCGCAGCACGCCAGGCCTCCCTGTCCATCACCATCTCCCGGAGTTCACTCAGACTCACATCCATCGAGTCCGTGATGCCATCCAGCCATCTCATCCTGTGTCGTCCCCGTCTCCTGCCCCCAATCCCTCCCACCATTAGAGTGTTTTCCAATGAGTCAACTGTTCGCATGAGGTGGCCAAAGTACTGGAGCTTCAGCTTTAGCATCATTCCTTCCAAAGAAATCTCAGGGTTGATCTCCTTCAGAATGGACTGGTTGGATCTCCTTGCAGTCCAAGGGACTCTCAAGAGTCTTCTCCAACACCACAGTTCAAAAGCATCAATTCTTTGGTGCTCAGCCTTCTTCACAGTCCAACTCTCACATCCATACGTGACCACAGGAAAAGCCATAGCCTTCAATAGACGGACCATAGTCGGCAAAGTAATGTCTCTACTTTTGAATATACTATCTAGGTTGGTCATAACTTTTCTTCCAAGGAGTAAGTGTCTTTTAATTTCATGGCTGCAGTCACTGTCTGCAGTGATTTTGGAGCCCCCCAAAATGAAGTATGACACTGTTTCGACTGTTTCCCCATCTATTTCCCATGAAGTGATGGGACCGGATGCCATGATCTTCATTTTCTGAATGTTGAGCTTTAAGCCAACTTTTTCACTCTCCTCTTTCACTTTCATCAAGAGGCTTTTTAGCTCCTGTTCGCTTTCTGCCATAAGGGTGGTGTCATCTGCAGATCTGAGGTTATTGATATTTCTCCCAGCAAATTGATTCCAGCTTGTGTTTCTTCCAGTCCAGCGTTTCTCATGATGTACACTGCATATAAGTTAAATAAGCAGGGTGACAATATATAGCCTTGACGTACTCCTTTTCCTGTTTGGAACCAGTCTGTTGTTCCATGTCCAGTTCTAACTGTTGCTTCCTGACCTGCATACAGGAGTCTCAAGAGGCAGGTCAGGTGGTCTGGTATTCCCATCTCTTTCAGAATTTTCCACAGTTTATTGTGATCCGCACAGTCAAAGGCTTAGGCATGGTCAATAAAGCAGAAATAGATGTTTTTCTGGAACTCTTCCTTTTCCCATAACCCAGTGGATGTTGGCAATTTGATCTCTGGTTCCTCTGCCTTTTCTAAAACCAAGCGTCCTTTAATTTCATGGCTGCAGTCACCATCTGCAGTGATTTTGAAGCCCCCCAAAATAAAGTCTGTCACTGTTTCCATTGCTTCCCCATCTATTTGCCATAAAGTGATGGGACCAGATGCCATGATCTTAGTTTTATGAATGTTGAGTTTTAAGCCAACTTCTTCATTCTCTTCTTTCATCAAGAGGCTCTTTAGTTCTTCTTTGCTTTCTGCTATAATAGTGTTGTCATCTGCATATCTGAGGTTATAGATATTTCTCCCAGAAATCTTGATTCTAGCTTGTGCTTCATCCAGCCCAGTGTTTCTCATGATTTTGGAGAAATCACTCTACATATAAGTTAAATAAGCAGGGTGACAATATACAGCCTTGACGTACTCCTTTTCCTATTTGGAACCTGTCTGTTGTTCCATGTCCAGTTCTAACTTTTGCTTCTTGACCTACATACAGATTTCTCAAGAGGCAGGTAAGGTGATCTGGTATTCCCATTTCTTTCAGAATTTTCCACAGTTTATTGTGATCCACATAGTCAAAGGCTCTGTCGTAGTCAATAAAGCAGAAGTAGATGTTTTTCTGGAACTCTTTTGCTTTTTCAATAACCCAGCAGATGTTGGCAATTTGATCTCTGGTTCCTCTGCCTTTTCTAAATCCAGCTTGAATATCTGGAAGTTCATGGTTCATGTGCTGTTGAAGCCTGGCTTGGAGAATTTTAAGCATTACTTTACTATTGTGTGAGATGAGTGGATATGTGAGGTAGTTTGAGCATTCTTTGGCATTGCTTTTCTTAGGGATTGGAATGAAAATTGACCTTTTCCAGTCCTGTGGCCACTGCTGAGTTTTCCAAATTTGCTGGTGTATTGACTGCAGCATCTGCACAGCATCATCTTTTAGGATTTGAAACAGCTCAACTGGAATTCAATCACCTCCACTAGCTTTGTTGGTAGTGATGCTTCCTAAGGCCCACTTGACTTCACATTCCAGGATGTCTGTCTCTAGGTCAGTGATCATATCATAGTGATTATCTGTGTCATGAAGATCTTTTCTGTATGGTTCTTCTGTGTATTCTTGCCACCTCTTTTAATATCTTCTGCTTTTGTTATGTCCACACCATTTCTGTCCTTTATTGCATGAAATGTTCCCTTGGTATCTCTAATTTTCTTGAAGAGATCTCTAGTCTTTCTCATTCTATTGTTTTCCTCTATTTCTTTGCATTGATCACTGAGGAAGGCTTTCTTATCTCTCTTCCTTATTCTTTGGAACTCTGCATTCAACTGGGTATATCTTTCCTTTTCTTCTTTGCCTTTCACTTTTCTTCTTTCATAGCTATTTGTAAGGCCTCCTCAGACAACCATTTTGCCTTTTTGCATTTCTTTTTCTTGGGTATGGTCTTGATCCCTGCCTCCTGTACAAAGTCATGAACCTCCATCCATAGTTCTTCAGGCACTCTATCAGATCTAATCCCTTGAATCTATTTGTCACTTCCACTGTATAATCATAAGGGATTTGATTTAGATCATACCTGAATGGTCCAGGGTTTTTCCCTACTTTCTTCAATTTAAGTCTGAATTTGTCAATAAGGAGTTCATGATCTGAGCCACAATCAGCTCCAGGTCTTGTTTTTGCTGACTGTATAGATTGCATCTTTGGCTGCAAAGAATATAATCAATCTAATTTTAATATTGACCATCTGGTGATGTCCACGTGTAGAGTCTTGCTTGTGTTGTTGAAAGAGTGTGTTTGCTGTGACCAGTGCATTCTCTTGGCAAAATTCTATTAGCCTTTGCCCTGCTTCATTCTGTACTCCAAGGCCAAATTTGCCTGTTACTCCAGGTATTTCTTGACTTCCTACTTTGCATACCTTCCCCCAGTGAAATGCAATAGTTCTCAGAGACAGCTCAAAAACAACTTATATTACTGGAGAGAACATTCACTTTTTGATCAAAGATCATCTGCATTCACATTAATAACTATGTCTTGCTTTTTCCCAAGGACCAATGGAATTAACATTTGGTTTACACTTAAACAGTCAGGTGTTAAATACCAAGAAGCAGTACGGTTTCTTATTTATGTTGCTGCCCAGGTTCCATTTTCCCTTACTGAGGCAATCACGCTTCTTTGTTTATTTTGAGGGGGTCGCCTGTAGTAGACGTTATTGGTACCTAGACCATGTCTGCTTGTATTTCACCAACTCAGTGCAGAATGGCCCAGCTCCTAAGTGCCACCAAGTTCATCTCTGCCTGAGGGACTTCCTCTGGCTTTCAGAGTTTCTCCTGTCTTTGTGTCTGCTAGGACAAGGTGCTGGGGAATTAACTTCTTCAGGAATGTGTCTCAGTCAATGACTGATAGAAGTTGGGGTATAAATTTCCCTTCTCTCTCAGATGGAGGTAATCAGAGTTTCCCAGTAGGATTAGGCCTCAGTTACCAATTGTGGCAACTTGCTCAATTAGTGACCACTTACTGGCAACTTTATCTTCCTGTCTATCTTCATGACGTCCCCACCAGTGTTTCTCTTTGCTCTTTTCTTTTTTATTTTTTCCTGTTTTCTCTTTTTTATTTTTACATTATGAAACTGATAACATATTTCAGGAGGCTTGGAAAATACAGAACAAACATACATATAGTTCCACTATATATTATAATTGTTTAAGTAAATAAATTAAGATTTTTAGTTGGAGTTTTAATATCAAACTCTCAAAAAAATCAATAGAATGAATATACAAAAAAGTAGAAGGATATAGTAGATCTGAAAAGCACCATGAACCAATTCATCATAATTAAGATTTATACACGTTTCACACAACACTAGGAAACAAATTCTATTCATAGACCATAAACTAGGAGACACTGGAACATATCCAAGGACATAAAGCAAGGTGCAAAATTTTCATGGTCCAGAGGTATTGAAATTGTACAGAGTCTGTTCTTTTATCATTCCATAAGTGTTTGTGAGATTGCCTTCCACATAATCTATTCGCACTTGAATCTTTGTCTCAAGATTGGCCTCTAGAGGAAAATCAGTGAGGATATTTTTTCCTGTTCCCAGTGGATATGCTTTGGTTGAAGAAGACTGACCTTATTACTTCCAAGAATGGAGCATGTGATGTACAGCTAAACCTGAATGCATCTAATCCTCCATCTCTGCCTTGCCCCTGCCCAGAACTGGTTTAGAGATAAGAACATGACATCACCAGAGTCAGTGACTATAGACATTATTAACTTTTAATTCAGTGAATAAATATTTTGAACCCATATTATGTTATGTTTTAGGTATAGTCTGGGTAATACAGGAGTGAAAAAGAAAACCCAAAGATATATGTTGGACCCCTTCTGTAATCTTACTCTCTATGAGAGATAATTATTAAGCAAACAGCCATTCAAATATAATATGGAATTACAATGATGAAAAGTACTATTTTAGAAAAAGAAACTATATTATTAGTTTTAAATGAAAAAGCCTTTCAACTTTTAGCAGTCCATTAAAGTTTTAAAAAAATTCAGAAATTTTAGATATGGTAACCTATCCAATTAACACTCATCTCACATGCTAGTAAAGTAATGCTCAAAATTCTCCAAGCCAGGATTCAGCAATATGTGAACCATGAACTCCCTGATGTTCAAGCTGGTTTTAGAAAAGGCAGAGGAACCAGAGATCAAATTGCCAACATCTGCAGGATCATGGAAAAAGCAAGAGAGTTCCAGAAAAACATCTATTTCTGCTTTATTGACTATGCCAAAGCCTTTGACTGTGCGGATCACAATAAACTGTGGAAAATTCTGAAAGAGATGGGAATACCAGACCACCTGACCTGCCTCTTGAGAAATCTGTATGCAGGTCAGGAAGCAACAGTTAGAACTGGACATGGAACAATAGACTGGTTCCAAAGAGGAAAAGGAGTACGTCAAGGCTGTACATTGTCACCCTGCTTATTTAACTTCTATGCAGAGTACATCATGAGAAACGCTGGACTGGAAGAAACATAAGCTGGAATCAAGATTGCTGGGAGAAATATCAATAACCTCAGATATGCAGATGACACCACCCATATGGCAGAAAGTGAAGAGGAGCTAAAGAGCCTCTTGATGAAAGTGAAAAAGGAGAGTGAAAAAGTTGGCTTAAAGCTCAACATTCAGAAAACAAAGATCATGGCATCCGGTCCCATCACTTCATGGGAAATAGATGGGGAAACAGTCGAAACAGTGTCATACTTTATTTTTTTGGGCTCCAAATCACTGCAGACAGTGACTGCAGCCATGAAATTAAAAGACGCTTACTCCTTGGAAGAAAAGTTATGACCAACCTAGATAGTATATTCAAAAGTAGAGACATTACTTTGCCGACTATGGTCCGTCTAGTCAATGCTATGGTTTTTCCAGTGGTCATGTATGGATGTGAGAGTTGGACTGTGAAGAAGGCTGAGCACCGAAGAATTGATGCTTTTGAACTGTGGTGTTGGAGAAGACTCTTGAGAGTCCCTTGGACTGCAAGGAGATCCAACCAGTCCATTCTGAAGGAGATCAACCCTGAGATTTCTTTGGAAGGAATGATGCTAAAGCTGAAGCTCCAGTACTTTGGCCACCTCATGCGAAGAGTTGACTCATTGGAAAACACTCTGATGCTGGGAGGGATTGGGGGCAGGAGGAGACGGGGACGACACAGGATGAGATGGCTGGATGGCATCACTGACTCGATGGACGTGAGTCTGAGTGAACTCCGGGAATTAGTGATGGACAGGGAGGCCTGGCGTGCTGCGATTCATGGGGTTGCAAAGAGTCGGACACAACCGAGCGACTGAACTGAACTGAACTGAACTGAAAATAATAAAAAATAATATCTTAGTATCAACACCACTTTTCACCATAGTTCTCATTTCTGACTGCCCTAAGAAGTACAGAACATAAAACAAAATGAGTATTCTCATATAGTATTCTATGAATATCCATCTGCCTTGAATATTCATTCATTATTTATTAGCATTGGTCATATCCGTCAGGAAACATAGGAAGTGAATATTGAATGTACTTATTCCATTTGGGCTTCTACAACAAAATATTCTAGTCTGAGTGTCTTATAAACAACAGAAATTTATCTCTCACATGGCCTTCTTCTGGCTGTGTCTTCTCTTTATCTGTGTTATAAATTATTGGATTTAGAACTCACCTTAATCTTATCCTGAGATTCTTACCTTAATTTCATCTGCAAAGCCTCTTATTTCAAATTAGTTTACATTCTGAGGTTCAGAATGAACTTGTCTTTTGGAGGCTCTAATTAAACTCACTATAGCAGGACTTCCCTGGTGTCTCAGATGGTAATGAATCTGCCTGCAAGGCAGGAGACCTGGGTTCTATCCTTGGGTTGAGAAGGTCCCCTGGAGAAGGTTGAGAAGCAAATGGCAACCCATTCCAGTATTCTTGCCTGGAGAATTCCATGGACAGAGGAACATGGCAGGCTATAGTCCATGGGGTCATAAATGGTTGGACATGACTGACTGACTGACATATAGCAGGTATAATTTTCCTGCTGTGGTCACTGTTCTATTCCCAGCACTTGGACCTGAGCCTGGAGAGTTAAAAGTGCTCAGTAAAACTCATTTTGTTAAATGAATGCATTGAGAGCCTGCAACATGCCAGACACATGACTTCTAGAAACAGTTCTGTGCCTGTAGCTGGTTATATACAAATCATAGATACCTGAGTAGGAAGGGAGGCATTGGGATCACTGTTGATTTATCTTACCTAGGAATCATCATCCTCTTTCTCCTTCTTTGCTTAGTAATATACACTTTTAGAAGGAATAGTCTCACAAAAAAAAAAAGACACCTTTATGCCCAAGACAGCTATTTATTGCTCAAGAGTATGTGAATATATAAAAGAAATATGTAAATAAAATTTGAGATGTAAATACTGATATCAAGGTTTAGTGACAAAATTTATCATTAAGATAACCATAAAGTATAATACTCATATAGCATATTATACTCATGTTTCTTACTATATGTGCTAAATCATAAAGATTTGAATTTATAAAGTGAAAAAAGAGAGTTTAAAGCTTATTACTGGGAATTCCCTGGCAGCCAGTGGTTAGGACTTGGTGCTTTCACTGCTGGAGCTTAGTTTGATCCCTAACTGGGAGCTAAGATCCCCAAAAGCCTCATGGCAGAACTAGAAGAAAAGAAAAGCTTATTGCCAATAACTATCCTTTTCCCCTATAGGTAGTGTTAGTCGCTCAGTTGTATCTGGCTTTTTGCAACACCATTGACTCTAGCCCACTAGTCTCCTCTGTCCATGGGATTCTCCAGGTAAGAACACTGGAATGGATTGCCATTCCCTTCTCCAGAGGATATTCCCAACCCAGGGATCAAACCCCTCTCCTGCATTGCAGGCAGATTCTTTACCATCTGATAAATATTTACCAACAGGGACAAAATTCCTGGTTTGCCTATTTTAAATTCACATTAAGAAAACCAGTTCCCAAATTGCTTATTTCCTCTGTGATTTCTAAAACCAGGATAACTATTCAGACTTTCCAAGACTTCTTTTTTGTTTTGCTCTTCATTTACTGTTTATTAATTAGACAACAAATTTAGACTGTGAATATAAGGTTAGGCCAAAAATTCATGTAGTTTCAGAACAAAATTTCACTAGAAAAGAAAGGTAGGAAATACTCTATAGCACTTGAAGCCAGCTGCATGATACTCTTTATCTATTTTAAAATTTATTTTATGCCTTAAATATGCAATTAAATAACTTTTGTGTATAAGTATTATAAAATAAAATAGACGTGTGAAAACTTTACATCTTATATTCCTTATATATTCCTATATATATCACCAGCAACCACTTCCACGCTCACACTTAAACTATAAGAAAAGCACCTTGAATACCATATTGGGAATTTGGGGATTAGAAACTTAGGTCCAGGAAATTTAACTCTTTTGCCAATGACGACACATATTCATACACACACACTTTGACATATATGTCAACTTACTCATTTAACAGCAGGAAAAAAATGCATCTTAGAGAATTAAAATCATGTAGTAAGTATCTATTCAATTCTATAATGTAAAACATCACATAGGAAAGATCTTCTTCACATACCAACACTCAGTATTCAAAAAGAAAACTATGACTAAGAAGGGTATGCCAAAAAGACATTTAAAAGAAAAAGAAACTTATTATGGACTGACTGACTGGTTACTAAGGTCACAGGCCTGATTTTTAGCAAAGTGTTCAAGTTCCAAGAATGGCATCCAGATGCTTTCTTAGGTATGGGTGTCATTATTTTTAGCAAAAGGAACCTTTCACCCTTAGTCACGTCAAAGCACAAAGAATTCCATAAATCAGTGCCAGACTTGTTTTTATTCCTAAATACCTGACCACATATATATTTATATCATGTAAATTTTATTGCCTTGTTTTCAATAAGGATTTAGAAGATGAATATGGACTTTTAAAATACAAATGTATTTTTTAAACACTTTTCTGCTTTTCTCCACATCCTCAAATTTCTTTTCCTTTAGGCAATGGAATTGGACTAGTCAATGGAATTGGACTAGTCAATTTCCTTTTTATTGCTGGTCAGTTTCACCTCTTAGATTTCAGGGAGCTACAACATTTCTACATTTCTACTGAAAACATAAGAAATACTTAAAACCAGACTCTAGGCAAGCACATGGAAAGAAACATTTCTTATTTATTACAAGCCTTGTTAAAAAAAAAAAGACTACTTTTTGCCTTAATGCTGAAAGCAAGCCCCTTTTGTCGTTGAGAAATAGAAATATTTGAAATTCCCCAGTAATCTTGGGTTCACAAATGGAAACATTTGGTTGTATTTGGTTCACAAGTGCACAGGGGCCTGTCTGCTTTTGGTTCTGTGTAATTAGAATGTACAGATTTGACCTCAAATGTGCTATATTGTAGTTACAACGTAAAGAAGTCAGAACAAATGTGCAAAAGGTTGGTTGCAATTTAAACCATAATGTTCTAGAAGTGAAGAAAGGAAGAATGAATAAGCCAAGTGAAATTGCTTGTGGCTATACAACAGATCTACACAGCAAAAAACGTTTAGGACTTGGCAATTATTTTACCCCGACCAATATAGAAAGTCTGGCTATGTAGACCCCAAACTTCACAATAATGGTAATTGCTTACTCTGTTTCCAGATCATATTACATGGATGGACATCCAAATTTGCATTTGACTATGTCCTATCTATTCACACAAACCCACTATTCAGATTAAATTGAATGGTAATGAATATGTTGGTCAATAGAATTGACTGAGCTGACCAGATCATTGAGGTATAGATTAGGAGAATTTAAAAACAAACAAACAGACATATGAGGGAAACTTTCTAAATAACTAGATCATATTTCAATGTGTTGATGACCTCAAAGTTCTTTGTTACAGGTACAAATTATAGCTTTTTGTATAAGGCTCTAAGTTTACAAGATCCAGCCTAAACTTCCATTCAGAATCAGATGAGGGACTGATAAAAGAAAGGCAGAAAAGAACATTTTTACTTTTAAAATATTTATAATCTATTAAAATAGCCTAAGAGCTTAATGTTTCATATTGCAGTTCAGTTCAGTTCAGTTGCTCAGTCGTGTCCGAGTCTTTGCAACTCAGTGAACTGCAGAACACCTGGCCTCCCTGTCCATCACCAACTCCTGGAGTTTACCCGAACTCATGTCCATTGAGTCAGTGATGCCATCGAACCATCTCATCCTCTGTCGTGCCCTTCTCCTCCTGCCCCCAACCCCTCCCTGCCTCAGAGTCTTTTCAAGTAAATCAGCTCTTCACATCAGGTGGCCAATAACTGGAGTTACATCTTCAACATAAATCCTTCCAGTGAACACCCAGGACTGATTTCCTTTAGGATGGATCTCCTTGCAGTCCAAGGGACTCTCAAGAGTCTCTCCAACACCACAGTTCAAAAGCATCAATTCTTCGGCTCTCAGCTTTCTTTATAGTCCAACTCTCACATCCATACATGACCACTGGAAAAACCATAGCCTTGACTAGACGGACCTCTGTTGACAAAGTAATGTCTCTGCTTTTTAATATGTTGTCTAGGTTGGTCATAATTTTCCTTCCAAGGAGTAAGCCTCTTTTAGTTTTCATGGTTGCAGTCACCATCTGCAGTGATTTTGGAGCCCCCCCAAAAGAAAGTCTGACACTGTTTCAACTGTTTCCCCATCTATTTCCCATGAAGTGATGGGACCAGATGCCATGATCTTCGTTTTCTGAATGTTGAGCTTTAAGCCAACTTTTTCACTCTCCTCTTTCACTTTCATCAAGAGGCTCTTTAGTTCCTCTTCACTTTCTGCCATATGGGTGGTGTCATCTGCATATCTGAGGTTATTGATATTTCTCCTGGCAATCTTGATTCCAGCTTGTGCTTCTTCCAGCCCAGCGTTTCTCATGATGTACTCTGCATATAACTTAAATAAGCAGGGTGACAATGTACAGCCTTGCCGTACTCCTTTTCCTATTTGGAACCAGTCTGTTGTTCCATGTCCAGTTCTAACTGTTGCTTCCTGACCTGCATACAGGATTCTCAAGAGGCAGGTCAGGTGGTCTGGTATTCCCATCTCTTTCAGAATTTTCCACAGTTTATTCTGATCCACACAGTCAAAGGTTTTGTTATAGTCAATAAAGCAGAAATAGATGTTTTTCTGGAACTCTCTTGCTTTTTCCATGATCCAGCAGATGTTGGCAATTTGATCTCTGGTTCCTCTGCCTTTTCTAAAACCAGCTTGAACATCTTGAAGTTCACAGTTCACGTATTGCTGAATCCTGGCTTGGAGAATTTTGAGCATTACTTTACTAGCGTGTGAGATGAGTACAACTGTGTGGTAGTTTGAACATTTTTTTGGCATTGCTTTTCTTTGGGATTGGAATGAAAATTGACCTTTTCCAGTCCTGTGGCCACTGCTGAGTTTTCCAAATTTGCTGGCATACTGAATGCAGCACTTTCATAGTGTCATCTTTTAGTATTTGAAATAGCTCAACTGGAATGCCATCACCTCCACTAGCTTTGTTGGTAGTGATGCTTCCTAAGGCCCACTTGACTTCACATTCCAGGATGTCTGGCTTTAGGTGAGTGTGAGTGATCACACCATCATGATTATCTGGGTTGTGAAGAACATTTTTTACAGTTCTTCTGTGTATTCTTGCCGCCTCTTCTTAATATCTTCTGCTTCTGTTAGATCCAAACCATTTCTGTCCTTTATTGAGCCCATCTTTACATGAAATGTTCCCTTGATATCTCTAATTTTCTTGAAGAGATCTCTAGTCTTTCTCATTCTGTTGTTTTCCTCTATTTCTTTGCACTGATGACAGAGGAAGGCTTTCTTATCTCTCTTTGCTATTCTTTGGAACTCTGCATTCTAATGGGTGTATCTTTCCTTTTCACTTCTCCTCTTTTCACAGCTATTTGTAAGGCCTCCTCAGACAGCCATTTTGCTTTTTTGCATTGCTTTTTCTTGGGGCAGTAAATTCTACCAATGCTTGAGACAGTTCTCCAAGTCAAGTTTCTTAAAACAAAGTCCTCTTTCACTAAAGATTTGAGAGTTACCTCTGGAATTGAAGAGACAATGAAATAAAAATATTTTCTAGTGATATTTCACAAAATGATACAAGCAAAATATGAGAACTGATATTAAAACTAATAATTATGGCCTCCTCAAGCCAAACACCACATGATAGAATATATATATTTTTAATAGGATAACCATGTTTGTTCCTTAGAATGCTCTCATTTCATAATCCAAAGTGAGTCGTGTTTATGTATTAATGTCCTATTCCTGCCCTTATATATCACATGTTTATAGCATTTATTGTTGGGTGTACTACAGTACTTTCTGACTGCACTGCCTGTCATAATTGTGAGAATGTCATTCTTATGGAAGCCACAGTGTGGCTATTGATCCCTTGCTAATGCAGAGTAGTTCTACACTAGCTGGAGAGCATCTTAAAATCTTCAGTATTAGGTGTTAGTAATCTGACCAATGAAAAGAAAAAGCAAACAAAGTGGGTTTTTAATTTTAAGTTTAAAACTTAAATATACTATGCAAGTCATATTTAGATAATTATATGTAAGTGGAAATAGAAAGAATTTCAAAAGGCAGGATAGTTAAAAAGTAAGTCAATGTGAAATTAAAAGACGCTTCCTCCTTGGAAGAAAAGATATGACCAACCTAGAAAGCTTATTAAAAAGCAGAGACATTACTTTGCCAACAAAGGTCCATCTAGTCAAAGCTGTGGTTTTTCCAGTTGTCATGTATGGATGTGAGAGTTGGACTATAAAGAAAGCTGAGCGCCGAAGAATTGATGCTTTTGAACTGTGGTGTTGGAGAAGACTCTTGAAAGTCCCTTGAACAGCAATAGACCCAACCAGTCCATCCTAAATGAAATCAGTCCTGAATATTCATTGAAAGGGCTGATGCTGAAGCTGAAACTCCAATATTTTGGCCACCTGATGTGAAGAACTGACTCATTTGAAAAGACCCTGATGCTGGGAAAGATTGAAGGTGGGAGGACAAACAGAGAAGTCACGTCTGATATAGTTTCACAAGCCAGACTAAAGTTGAAGTATGCATTTAAACACGATGAACTCAACAGAGATCCTATTCTCTTTCTTAATTTTCCTTCTCATTTATTGTCTGTTTTAAAGAGTTTCTTCTTGTAGCTGAACTGAACTGAGCTTATATTATCATCCATACCAAATAGAGTTATGGCACTATTCCAGCGTCCAGTGAAAATATATAAAGGATATGAAATAGGAAAATGTCTTGAATTCTTGAAGTTATTATTCTTGCTGGCGAGGTTTACCTCAAATCCTACCTAAGATGTATTAAAAAATTTTTTCTTTAGTAAGAAGCATGTAACTAAATCTGTGTTGGTTAGACCAGGTTGATCATTGCAAGGTATTATGGGTCCAGATCCCTGGAAAAGGAATGGCAACCTACTCCAGTATTCTTGCCTGGAGAAGTCCATGGACAGTGGAGCCTGGTGGCCTACAGTTCATGGGGTTGCAAAGTATCAGACATGGCTAAGCGACTTTCAGAACACAGCAATAACATGGGTCCAGAGGCATTTAAACAATTTAAACATTAAAGCAGAATTACTTCAGATAGGGGGAAAAGCCAGAAAAATTACTTTTAAAAATTTAACATGTGATTGTGGATAATCTATTTGATTTATATTCTATATTATCTTTGCTCTGTTATTAAGATGCTCTGGAACAGGCTCTTAAATCTACAAGTATTGATAAAATTACAAAAAAATTAATACTTATTGTATTAATAATAATAATAATGATAATCTACAGTGAAAATAGGGTAAACCACAAAGAAATAAAACTAAAAAATTAAAATCTAAAAGGTTAGTATAGAGAAAGACACTGTAAATTATTTTCTTGTTTAACCTTATCATAAATATAATGTATTTATATACTTTAAAAACTTATTCAGAAAGTTATATAACATTTTTTCACTTAAGATTCAATGAATATTCTCCCATATCTTTGAATATACCTGTAAATGTGATATTTAATTACCATATATATTTACTTCTATGAATGTAACATAATTTATTTAGCCCATCCATTATTGATGGAAGTTTTGGTTGTTACATTCCTTTTTTTGCAATTATAAATAACACTCTTCTTTAAAAGTATTTCTGTTCATGTCAGAGAGTTAAAGTATATGTAATTTATAAGTTCAATGCAATCCCTATCAAGCTACCAGCCATATATTTCACAGAACTAGAACAAATAATTTCAAGATTTGTATGGAAATACAAAAAACCTTGAATAGCCAAAGAAATCTTGAGAAAGAAGAATGGAACTGGAGGAGTCAACTTGCCTGACTTCAGGCTCTACTACAAAGCCACAGTCATCAAGACAGTATGGTACTGGCACAAAGACAGACATATAGATCAATGGAACAAAATAGAAAGCCCGGAGATAAATCCACACACATACGGACACCTTATCTTTGACAAAGGAGGCAAGAATATACAATGGAGTAAAGACAATCTCTTTAACAAGTGGTGCTGGGAAAACTGGTCAACCACTTGTAAAAGAATGAAACTAGATCACTTTCTAACACCGCACACAAAAATAAACTCAAAATGGATTAAAGATCTAAATGTAAGACCAGAAACTATAAAACTCCTAGAGGAGAACATAGGCAGAACACTCTCCGACATACATCACAGCAGGATCCTCTACCTCCCAGAATTCTGGAAATAAAAGCAAAAATAAACAAATGGGATCTAATTAAAATTAAAAGCTTCTGCACAACAAAGGAAAATATAAACAAGGTGAAAACACAGCCTTCTGAATGGGAGAAAATAATAGCAAATGAAGCAACTGACAAACAACTAATCTCAAAAATATACAAGCAACTTATGCAGCTCAATTCCAGAAAAATAAATGACCCAATCAAAAAATGGGCCAAAGAACTAAATAGACATTTCTCCAAAGAAGACATACGGATGGCTAACAAACACATGAAAAGATGCTCAACATCACTCATTATTAGAGAAATGCAAATCAAAACCACAATGAGGTACCACTTCACACCAGTCGGAATGGCTGCGATCCAAAAATCTGCAAGCAATAAATGCTGGAGAGGGTGTGGAGAAAAGGGAACCCTCCTACACTGTTGGTGGGAATGCAAACTCGTACAGCCACTATGGAGAACAGTGTGGAGATTCCTTAAAAAATTGCAAATAGAACTACCTTATGACCCAGCAATCCCACTGCTGGGCATACACACCAAGGAAACCAGAATTGAAAGAGACACATGTACCCCAATGTTCATCGCAGCACTGTTTATAATAGCCAGGACATGGAAACAACCTAGATGTCCATCAGCAGATGAATGGATAAGAAAGCTGTGGTACATATACACAATGGAGTATTACTCAGCCGTTAAAAAGAATTCATTTGAATCAGTTCTGATGAGATGGATGAAACTGGAGCCAACTATACAGAGTGAAGTAAGCCAGAAAGAAAAACACCAATACAGTATACTAACACATATATATGGAATTTAGGAAGATGGCAATGACGACCCTGTATGCAAGACAGGAAAAAAGACACAGATGTGTATAACGGACTTTTGGACTCAGGGGGAGAGGGAGAGGGTGGGATGATTTGGGAGAATGGGAATTCTAACATGTATACTATCATGTAAGAATCGAATCGCCAGTCTATGTCTGACGCAGGGTGCAGCATGCTTGGGGCTGGTGCATGGGGATGACCCAGAGAGATGTTGTGGGGAGGGAGGTGGGAGGGGGGTTCAAGTTTGGGAACGCATGTACACCCGTGGTGGATTCATGTCAATGTATGGCAAAACCAATACAGTATTGTAAAGTAAAATAAAGTAAAAATAAAAATTTAAAAAATAAATAAATAAATAAAAGCTTCAAAAAAAAAAAAAAAAAAGAAATCACTCTTTTTGTTTGCATTGACCAATCTTAGCCCAGTAACTATAAAGCACCCTACCCATGGACCCTAATAACGGTAATGCTTAGTCGATCAGTTGTGTCTGACTCTTTGCAGCCCCATGGACTATGGCTTGCCAGGCTTCTCCATCCATGGGGATTCTCCAGGCAAGAATACTGGAGTGGGTTGCCATGCCCTCCTCAGGGATCTTCCCAACCCAGGGATTGAGCCCAGGTGTCTCACACTGTAGGCAGATTCTTTACTGTCTGAGCCACCAGGGAAGACCCTAAGGAAGGCATGTGCCCCAAACTATGTCTCTACTTGCTGCATCTTACCTTGACTCCCCTGTGTGGCCCTTCAAGGTGTTTCCTCCAAGAACTGTGAGTAATAGACTTTTGTAACTCAATTTCTCTCCTTGTCTCTTGTTCAATTGAGATTCACCATCTGGCATGCTGTGCTCCACTTAACAAGTGTTAATTTAATAAATTATTAAAATTTTCTCTGCCCATTTTTCTAATGGGATTTTTTAATATGTCAGAAACATTTGTCATATGATTGAAAATATTTTTCCATTATTTTAATTTTTTTTTTACTTCTATTTGCACCTTTTTTTTCTCTGTTTTCTAGTTTGTATGTCTATAGGTTTATATGGTCAAAGCTATCAATTTTCCTTTTATTTCCTCCCTTTTTATGTGGGAAAAAATAAAAGAAAAAGATAAACATTTATATTTTACTTTCAATCTAATGATTTAATTTTTTGTTCATTAAGGTATTATCCATCATGAATTTATTTTGATGTATGGTGCGATGTACAGATCTAGCTTGAATCCTAGTTTTTTCCCCCCCAAATAATTAATCTACTCTCCAAGCATTAGTTACTGAATAATCAGCTCTTTCCTTTTGGATGTTAAATGTCAGTTCTTATTGTGTATTATAAAACTAATTACATATATATATTGAAAATTATCTTCCAAGATATATTTACTCTTATTCTACGACTACACTGTCTTTATAATTGTGGTGCCATATGTTTTCATGGGCTTCCCTGGTGGCTCAGTTGGTAAAGAATTTGCCTGCAATGCAGGAGACTGCCTGCAATACAGGAGATGCTGGTTCAATCCCTGGGTTGGGAGGATCTCCTGGAGAAGGAAATGGCAACATTTTCAATATTCTTGCCTGGGAAATCCCATGGATAGAGGAGCCTGGTAGGCTACCTGCTATGGGGTTGCAACAGAGTTGGATATGACTTAGCAACTAAACCACCACCACCACGTTTTCATCTCTGAGAAGGAAAGTCCTCTCCATTTATTATTCTTATAAAATTTCAAAGTTAGTTTTATCTGTTTGAATTTGCAGTTATACTTTAGAATTACTCTGTCAAATTAAGGCAGTATTGACTGGTATCAGTCATCTAAATAAAAATGTCCTATCGGAGTCCAATGCAATAACAAAGTCCTTGTAAGGGAAAGAGGAAGTGGCAGAGTTACAGGCAGAGGAGGAGATAATGGAAGCAGAGGACAGAGAGAAGAGAGATTTAATGATGTCTTACTGCTGGTTTTGAAGATGGAAGAAGGAGCCACAAGTCAAGGCAAGCAGGTGGCCACTAGAAGATGCATAGAGCAAGGAAATGGATCCTCCTCTAGAGCCTCTAGAAGGGAGGCAGAGCTTGATTTCAATCCACTTCAGACTTCTGACTTTCAAAACTATGAGAGAATCCATTTATGTTGCTTTTACCTACAATATTTGTGGTAATCTATTACAGCAACAATAAAAAAGTAATAAAGAGGGAACTGACCTCATCATAATACTAAACTTGTCTTTCAAGAGCATAATATGCCACAGCTTTGATTCAGGTATGCTTCCATGCCCCTCAAGCCAAGTGTTTGTTTTTAACATGAATATCTTATATTCTGTGTAAAGTTAATCCAAATAATTTAGATTCTATGGATGGAGAAGGCAATGGCACCCCACTCCAGTACTCTTGCCTGGAAAATCCCACGGACGGAGGAGCCTGGTGGGCTGCAGTCCATGGGGTTGCGAAGAGTCAGACACGACTGAGCGACTTCACTCTCACTTTTCACTTTCATGCACTGGAGAAGAAAATGGCACCCCACTCCAGTGTTCTTGCCTGGAGAATCCCAGGGACGGTGGAGCCTGGTGGGCTGCCACCTATGGGGTCGCACAGAGTCGGGCACTACTGAAGCGACTTAGCAACAGCAGCATGGATGCTATTATTAATGAGATGTTTTATCATTATGTTTTACATAGTTATTTATGGTAAATGGGAAAGCCATTGCTACTTTTGTTAGTCTCCTTCTTTTCCCCAGTTGTTCTGATACCCTGCCTCTTTTTAAAAAATATGCTTTTATTTGTATTAATTCTTGCTTTCTTTAGTTTTGTTTCAGGTTTATTTATGTTGTGTTTATTATTTAGTTGAATGCCCAGTTCACTAATTTTATTTTTTTCTTCATTTAACATTGAAAATTGTTGTTAAGATTTGCTTCTGTCTGCTTTTTTTTTTTTTTAGTTTTTTAGTTTTCAAATTTTAAAATCTTTAATTCTTACATGCGTTTCCAAACATGAACCCCCCTCCCACCTCCCTCCCCACAACATCTCTCTGGGTCATCCCCATGCACCAGCCCCAAGCATGCTGCACCCTGCGTCAGACATAGACTGGCGATTCAATTCTTACATGATAGTATACATGTTAGAATTCCCATTCCCCCAAATCATCCCACCCTCTCCCTCTCCCCCTGAGTCCAAAAGTCCGTTATACACATCTGTGTCTTTTTTCCTGTCTTGCATACAGGGTCGTCATTGCCATCTTCCTAAATTCCATATATATGTGTTAGTATACTGTATTGGTGTTTTTCTTTCTGGCTTACTTCACTCTGTATAGTTGGCTCCAGTTTCATCCATCTCATCAGAACTGATTCAAATGAATTCTTTTTAACGGCTGAGTAATACTCCATTGTGTATATGTACCACAGCTTTCTTATCCATTCATCTGCTGATGGACATCTAGGTTGTTTCCATGTCCTGGCTATTATAAACAGTGCTGCGATGAACATTGGGGTACATGTGTCTCTTTCAATTCTGGTTTCCTTGGTGTGTATGCCCAGCGGTGGGATTGCTGGGTCATAAGGTAGTTCTATTTGCAATTTTTTAAGGAATCTCCACACTGTTCTCCATAGTGGCTGTACGAGTTTGCATTCCCACCAACAGTGTAGGAGGGTTCCCTTTTCTCCACACCCTCTCCAGCATTTATTGCTTGCAGATTTTTGGATCGCAGCCATTCCGACTGGTGTGAAGTGGTACCTCATTGTGGTTTTGATTTGCATTTCTCTAATAATGAGTGATGTTGAGCATCTTTTCATGTGTTTGTTAGCCATCCATATGTCTTCTTTGGAGAAATGTCTATTTAGTCTTGTGTTTTGACTTATAGTGCTCTACTTTTAATTATTTTTAAGTATTCTTTAATACAGTTATTTGACCCTTACTGAGGACTTATTTACATGAGACATTTTTTGATAAGGTTTACTTAAAATTTATTTTATTTCTGCAGCTTTTTATTGTATGCATACAAAGGGACATATGTGATTTTATATTCTGGAAATGATAGAGGATATTTTTTAACCTGTGATGTAGCATTTAATCCATTTTGGTAACTATTCTATGAGCCTTTGATAGAAAGTACTATTTTTCATTTGACAGATGTCAATTAAATATGTCATGTTAAAAGTATAGGGTAGTAAGAATGTAGTACAGTACAGACTGTCATATATTTGCCTTGTTTTAACTTTCAAAGTTTATAAATCATTTTGTGTATTAAAAACAGTATATCTAGATTTGTTTTCAGCTCAGTTGAATTTTTTTAAAGGTAACAAGCCCCAGATTAAAGCAGTAGCAGATGAAGTTAATCAGATGTATTTGAAAGAGATTGTAGGAGATAGAATGGACTTTACCTGAGTATTTTGACTGCATCAGGTGAAGATTCAAGGATGACTTCCCATCAGAGCAATGGGAATCATTATATGGAGTGGGTAAACAAAGATGTAGGGATTTCTAATGGATCTGTTTGAGTTGCCTTTATAACTTTAAGTTGAGCATATCTAGTAGGTACTGGATGAAAAGATTTGGAGCTCAGGCATGTGATAAATGCTAGGCTTTTATTGACAGAAAGGCAGAGTTTTTCCTTTTAATTGAGAGTGGAATAAGCATACTTGCCTTTTGAGTTGTACAAGAGATAGATTGAAGATAAAAGGCGAATAGGGAATCATTAGTGAAGGATAATCCTGGATCACGAGAGGGATAGTGAGTCTAAAGCAGAGGTAAAGCATTTGTCTTACAAAGGAGAAAAGATTTTAGCGGGGAAAAGAAGATTAGCAGGAAAGTAAATACGTTTTTTGACTATGAAACCAGAAGATGAAAGGGCAAGGTTGTTTATTTCTATTTGTCCAAGTCCTTTAAATTATGGTGGGATCCCTGTTGAATCTTACTGCTCACATACAGTCAAAGAGAGACTCATACACTACCTGATAAGTGAGGAATTTGAGGTATGCACTGGTAGTTTGCTCTCCTCAGCCTGGTATCTCTTGCTAACAGAGGTGGAATTTCTGTGCTTAATTTCCTGGTTTTGAGTGTGATGTGGGGAGGTCTCCATGGTGCTTCTGTTTTATAAGAGCAGAGGAAGCAGTATGAAATGATGAGAAAAGAACAGCTAGAGTAGTGAAGTTGTTAAGGTAGTGATAATTTGAAATTAAAAAGAGAGAGAGAGCCAGTTTGGAGAGAGGACAGGGTTTTGTGGGCATTTTGAGTCCAGCTGAGGCCAAGATGACTTGGAGAGCAAGGATTGTAACATTAGCTCCAGAAATACTCAGAGTCCTGGGAACAAACATGTACATTGGACTAGTGACTTATTTTGTTGATGGCCATCTGCACAGAAGGCATGCCAATAGATCAAAGGGCAGAGGGCCAGGGACTTAGGGGTGTTTGAGTTATATACTTTATGGATCAACTTTGTAAAGGAATTCAGTTCAGTTCAGTTGCTTGGTCGTGTCCAACTCTTAGCGACCCCATGGAATGCAGCATGCCAGGCTTCCCTGTCCATCACCAACTCCCAGAGCTTGCTTCAACTCATATCCATTGAGTCAGTGATGCCATCCAACCATCTCATCCTCTGTCATCCGTCCCCTTCTCCTCCTGCCTTCAATATTGCCCAGCATCAGGGTCTTTTCCAATGAGTTGGTTCTTCACATCAATTGGCCAAAGTATTGGAGCTTCAGTTTCAGCTTCAGCATCAGTCTTTCCAATGAATATTCAGGACTGATTTCCTTTAGGATGAACTGGTTGGATCTCCTTGCAGTCCAAGGGACTCTCAAGAGTCTTCTCCAACACCACAGTTCAAAAACACCAATTCTTTGGTGCTCAGCTTTCTTTATGGTCCAGCTCTCACATCCATACATGACTACTGGAAAAACCATAACTCTGACTAGATGGACCTTTGTTGGCAAATAATGTCTCTGCTTTTTAATATGGTGTCTAGGTTGGTCATAACTTTTCTTCCAAGTAGTAAGAGTCTTTTAATTCCATAGCTGCAGTCACCATATGCAGTGATTTTGGAGCCCCCACCCCCACCCCGCCCCGAAATAAAGTCTGTCACTGTTTCCATTGCTTCTGCATCTATTTGCCACGAAGTGATGGGACCAGATGCCATGATCTTAGGTTTTTGAATGTTGAGTTTTAAGCCAGCTTTCTCACTCTCCTCTTTCATGTTCATCAAGAGGCTCTTTAGTTCCAGGAATAGACCTACAGCAATGGATGCAGATACTAGAAGTATGGATTAATGAATTCTCACAAGGTGAACTATGTATGCATCACCCAGATCATGAAATAGAAAATCACCTGCAGAACAGAAGCACCCTCCCTCACATACTTCCAGAGTACCATCCTCTCCAAATTCAGTCACTGTTCTGATATCTATCACCTTAAAGATTAGTGTAGGCCTGACATTATTTTTATATTAGGTTGTAGAATTCTGTTTGGTTGTTGTATCTAGCAATAGTCCACACTTGTTTATTGCTATATATTGTATTAATATACCCAATGCCTAGCCTACATTTTTTTGAATTTACAAATAGTAACCCTATGAACATCATTATGTCACATACGCATACATTTGTGATGATTTATATATATATATATATATATGATTGGAATTGAGTCATACAAAATATGAAATGGATTTTGTCACTTTTAAAATTTGATGTTATATTAATGGATTTTGTCACTTTTTCAAAAGCCATGAGAGTAGCAGTATATAAAAGTTCCTATTGCTTTACACCCTCAACAACAGGAATTTTGGATACTTCTCATATGTATATAGTGATATCCCATTGTGATTGCATTTCTCATACTGGTCATATTGTTCTATTTTGTTGTACCTGTTCAACAATTTTTACTCATTTTTCCCATGGCTTTTTTCATCTTTATACTGATTTTCAAATGTATTTTGTATATTTTGGACATGTGTATTTTGTAAGGTATATTTTTCTACTGATATCTTTTCTCAGTTGTGGCTTATTTTTTCCATCCTTTGGACAGTCTTTTAATGAATAGAAATTCTTAGTGTGGCCAAATTTATAACATTTTTCTTTATTTTTAGGGCTTTTGGGTCTTGTTAAGAAATTCTTGCTTATTCCAAGGCTATGAAGATATTTTTGCCTGCTTCTCCTAGACGTTTCATTGTTTTATCTTCCATATTTAGGTTCATAGTTTATCTTGAATCAGTTTTGAATTATAGTGTGAGTTGGGGATTAATATACATATTATGTATTTTTCCTTTGATCCAGCATCACTTGTTGAAAAGACTAATCTTTCCTATTGTACTGCAATGTAATCTTTATTATGACTGAAGTGACTATGTAAGCTTGGGTCTGTTTCTAATTCTGTACTATGTTTCTCTGGTATATTACCTAGCTGAACATCGCTGTGATTATTTTAACTTTAATAAGTTTTGAAAGTCCTCCTGCTTTGCTTTTCTTCAAAATTATCTTGTCTTTTCTTGGCCCTTTGCATTTCTGTATATAGTTAGAAACAGCTTATCAAATACCAACCTAAGAAAAACATCAGTAGCAATTTTGCTGGACTTTTGTTAAATATATGAATCAATCTGAGGAGAGTAAACATATTTATAGTATGGAGCTTTCTAATCGATGATTATAGCATATATTTCTACTATTTATTATTTCACCAGTGTATTGTAGATTATTGCATGGTGATACAAAACATTTTTGAGAGATTTTTTAATTTAATATTTTAAGTATTTTTATTTTATTATTATTTTTTAATTTTTATTTTATTTATTTCTTTTTTTAAAAATTACTTTATAATATTGTATTCCTTTTGCCATACATCAACAAGAATCCACCACAGGTATACACATGTTCCCCATCCTGAACCTCCCTCCCTCATCCCTCTCTGTACCATCCATCTGGGTCATCCCAGTGCACCAGCCCCAAGCATCTAGTATCATGCATTGAACCTAGACTGGCAATTCATTTCATATATGATATTATACATGTTTCAATGCCATTCTCCCAAATCATCCCACCCTTTCCCTCTCCCACAGAGTCCAAAAAACTATTCTATACATCTGTGTCTCTTTTGCTGTCTCGCATACAGGGTTATTGTTACCATCTTTCTAAATTCCATATATACGCATTAGTATAAGGTATTGGTGTTTTTCTTTCTGGCTTACTTCACTCTGTATAACAGGCTCCAGTTTCATCCACCTCATTAGAACTCATTCAAATGTATTCTTTTTAATGGCTGAGTAATACTGCATTGTGTATAAGTACCACAGCTTTCTTATCCATTCATCTGCTGATGGACATCTAGGTTGCTTCCATGTCCTGGCTATTATAAACAGTTCTGTGATGAACATTGGGGTACATGTGTCTCTTTCAATTCTGGTTTCCTCGGTATGTATGCCTAGCAGTGGGATTGCTGGGTCATGAGGCAGTTCTATTTCCAGTAGTTTAAGGAATCTCCACACTGTTCTCCATAGTGGCTGTACTAGTTTGCATTCCCACCAACAGTGTAAGAGGGTTCCCTTTTCTCCATACCCTCTCCAGCATTTATTGGTTGTAGACTTTTGGACTGCAGCCATTCTGACTGGCAGGAAACAGTACCTCATTGTGGTTTTGATTTGCATTTCTCTAATAATGAGTGATGTTGAGCATCTTTTCATGTGTTTGTTAGCCATCTGTATGTCTTTTTGGAGAAATGTTTATTTAGTTCTTTGGCCCATTTTTTGATTGGGTCATTTATTTTTCTGGAGTTGAGCTGCATAACTTGCTTGTATATTTTTGAGATTAGTTGTTAGTCAGTTGCTTCATTTGCTATTATTTTCTCCCATCCTGAAGGCTGTCTTTTCACCTTGCTTATAGTTTCCTTTGCTGTGCAGAAGCTTTTAAGTTTAATTAGGTCCCATTTGTTTATTTTTGCTTTTATTTCCAGTTTTCTGGGAGGTGGGTCATAGAGGATGCTGCTGTGATTTATGTCAGATAGTGTTTTGCCTATGTTCTCCTCTAGGAGTTTTATAGTTTCTGGTCTTACATTTAGATCTTTAATCCATTTTGAGTTTATTTTTGTGTATGGTGTTAGAAAGTGTTCTAGTTTCATTCTTTTACAAGTGGTTGACCAGTTTTCCCAGCACCACTTGTTAAAGAGATTGTCTTCAATCCATTGTATATTCTTGCCTCCTTTGTCAAAGATAAGATGTCCATAGGTGTGTGGATTTATCTCTGGGCTTTCTATTTTGTTCCATTGATCTATATTTCTGTCTTTGTGCTAGTACCATACTGTCTTGATGACTGTGGCTTTGTAGTAGAACCTGAAGTAAGGCAGGTTGATTCCTCCAGTTCCATTCTTCTTTCTTAAGATTGCTTTGGCTATTTGAGGTTTTTTGTATTTCCATACAAATTGTGAAATTATTTGTTCTAGCTCTGTGAAAAATACCATTGGTAGCTTGATAGGGATTGCATTGAATCTATAGATTGCTTTGGGTAGTATACTCATTTTCACTATGTTGATTCTTCCCATCCATGAACATTGTATATTTCTCCATCTATTAGTGTCCTCTTTGATTTCGTTCACCAGTGTGTTATAGTTTTCTATATATAGGTCTTCAGTTTCTTTAGGTGGATATATTCCTAAGTATTTTATTCTTTTCATTACAATGGTGAATGGAATTGTTTCCTTAATTTCTCTATTTTCTCATTGTTAGTGTATAGGAATGCAAGGGATTTCTGTGTTGATTTTATATTCTGCAACTTTACTATATTCATTGATTAGCTCTAGTAATTTTCTGGTGGTGTCTGTAGGGTTTTCTATGTAGAAAATCATGTCATCTGCAAATAGTGAGAGTTTTACTTCTTCTTTTCCAATTTGGATTCCTTTTATTTCTTTATTTCTTTTTCTGATTGCTGTGGCCAAACTTCCAAAACTATGTTGAATAGTAGTGGTGAAAGTGGGCACCCTTGTCTTGTTCCTGACTTTAGGGGAAATGCTTTCAATTTTCCACCGTTGAGGATAATGTTTGCTGTGGGTTTGTCATATATAGCTTTTATTATGTTGAGGTATGTTCTTTCTATTCCTGCTTTCTGGAGAGTTTTTATCATAAATGGATGTTGAATTTTGTCAAAGGCCTTCTCTGCGTCTATTGAAATAATCATATGGCGTTTATTTTTCAATTTGTTAATGTGGTGTATTACATTGATTGATTCGTGGATATTGAAGAATCCTTGTATCCCTGGCCATGGTGTATGATCTTTTTAATGTGTTGTTGGATTCTGATTGCTAGACTTTTGTTAAGGATTTTTGCATCTATGTTCATCAGTGATATTATTTTTAAATTTTATCTTTTAAAAACTATCATGCTCTAATTATTTTTTGTGGTATATAGAAACATAATTTTTTTTATATTGACCTTGTATACAAAGACTCTTCTAAATTTCTTATTAATTTTACTGATTTTTTTCCCTGTGTTGATTTGTATTTTCTAGGATATAAAATCATGCTATCTAAGAATAATGGGAAATTTGTCTTTGCTTTCCCAAAGTTAATGTGTTTTATTTACTTTTACTTCTTCATTTGATGGTTAGTATCACCAGTAGAATGTTGTATAAAAGGGATGACAGTAGTATTTTTTTTATTTGAATCTTCAAATAAGAATTTTCTATATTTCATCACTGAATATAAGTTTGTTGAAAGGTACTTTATCAGAATAAGAAGGCTCCCTTTTTTGATTAGTTTGATATGTGCTAAAATGGTATTGACTTTTATGAAAGATGTATTCTACATCTCTTGAGAAGATTATATGATTTTTCATCTTTATTCTGCTACTGTAGTGAATTACAGATTGAATTTAAATATTAGACCATTTGTATACTCCAAGAGCTGTCACACTTCATTGTGTTGTTTTATCCATTCAATAAATTGCCACATTAAGTTGGTGCTATTTTAAGAATTTTCATCTATGTTTACTAGAGACATTTTTCTCCAGTTTTTGTTCCTTGAATGTTTTTGTCAAGTATTTTATAAAGATTTTATTCAACTCATAAAAAGTTGGAAAGTTTATTCTGGAAGAGTTTGTGTGAGACTGATGTCTTAACATTTTGGTTAAAAGAGCCAGATTTCTTTTTTAGGAAGGTTTAAAATTATAAATGATCTTTCTTACTGTGTTGGTTATATTAGAATGTTTTTTTTCCTAGGAGTTGATCTTTTTTGTAAGTGGTATAAACTTGTTGATAAAGTCTAATTTCTATCTTTTTAGTACTTGGAGGATTTATAATGATATGCTTTAATTCCTACTATTAACAAAATTGATGAATAATCCTGTGAGAGAGTGCCTAATTTTTAGTAGTTTTTTAAAAGTAGAGAACACACTTTGTCATTTTTGTATTTTGAATGCTTATTTTTTTTTATTTCATTAGTCTGTGCCCTCATCTTAACTATTCCCTTTGTTTAACTTGTTTTGGGTTTAATTTGCTGTTTTTTAAAAAATTCTAAACTTTCAAAGATGGATCTTTTGATTGTAGAATTTCAAGCTTTTGTTTTATATGTATTTAAGACTCTCTATTTTTCTCTAAGCACTGTTTTCATTACATTCCAAAAATTTATATAGATACTACCATAATTATCATTCGGTTCCAAATATTTTCCAGTTCTTTTTTGTTTAAAGAAAATTGTTTGCTCTCTGATTTATTTCCAAATGATGCGCAAATGTGTTTCTTGTTGTAGTTCTTCTTGTTTTTGAAAACATCTTATGAATGCATTTATTTTTTAAAAAAACATTTGAGACTTGCTTTATGAACTAATATGTAAGCAAATAGGGCCATTTGCTAAGAATGTGTGTTCTTTATTATTGTCTTCAATATTTTATATATGAAAATGAGGACAACTTTTTGTGTTGTTTTGTTTAGATCATTTCTATCTTTTCTGATTTTTTCTATTTTATCTAGTTATTAAAAACAAAGAGTTCAAGTCCCCAGTGTAATTATGGATTTGTCTCCTTTCCTTTTTATTTACGTATTTTGAACCCATAACACTGGTGCAGTAAAATACAGAATTTTTATACCTTCTGGTGGATTGACCCTTTTATTATGTGATTTTTGCTCTTATTTTTATAGTCATGCATCTTGCTTACTTTGTTGCCACTAATATAACAGCACCAGCTTTATTTTGGAGAGTATTTGCATGAAGTTCTTTTTTTTTTTTAATTTTTTTTTTAATTTTTAGTTTTTTATTTTTTAAATTTTAAAATCTTTAATTCTTACATGCATTCCCAAACATGAACCCCCCTCCCACCTCCCTCCCCAGAACATCTTTCTGGGTCATCCCCATGCACCAAAAGTTCTTATTTTCTCTTTGAAAGAGAAGTCTTTTTCAAAATTTCTGTGTCATGTATGTCTTTTTTATGAGGCATATAAACTTTTTATTTTTTAAAGCAAGTCTGACAATCTTAGTCATTTAATTGAAGTATTGCAATATTTTACATTTAATATAAGTATTGCAGGAAGGGGGACCCCTTCCAGAGCCCGAAACTGGGCTCTTCTTTAACACTCAGAAATGAGTTGTCTGAAGAGATACATGTGCTGACAAAGCAAGAGATTTTATTGGTAAAGGGTACCTGGGTGGAGCAGTATGGTAAGGGGACCCAGGAGAATGGCTCTGCCATGTGGCTCTCAGTCTCAGGTTTTATGGTGATGGGGTTAGTTTCCAGGTTGTCTTTAGCCAACCATTCTGACTCAGAATCCTTCCTGGTAGTGCACGCCTTGTTCAGCCAAGATGGATGCCAGAGAGAAGGATTCTGGGAGGTGGTCAGACATGTGGTGTCTCCTTTTGACCTTTCCTGAGCTCTTCCGGTTGGTGGTAGCTTATTAGTTCCCTGTTCCTTACCAGGACCTCCTGTCTTAAAACAACTCATGCAAATGGTTACTATGGTGCCTGGCCAGGGTGGGCGGTTTCAGTCAGTGTTCTTCCCCCAACATAAGTGCTAATATATTTTTGATATAATGCTGGATTTGATTTGCTAATTTTTCCAGTATGTATGTGTCTGTGTTCATTAATGATTTTAGTTTACAATTTTCTGTTATTGTAATGCCTTTCTTGGGATTATGCTGTCCTCATAAAGTGCATTGGAAATATTTCTTTCTCTTCTATTTACTAGAAGAGTCTGTACGGAATTAACATTATTTCTTTCTAAAATGTTTGGTTGAATATTCTGTATTATTATTGAGGCTTAGAATTTACTTTCTTGAAATGTTTTTAACTATCATAAGTTTCATTAATCCATATATATTTTCATATATATTTCTTTTTGTATGAACTGCTTTCCTGGTGGCTCAGATAGTAAAGAGTTTGCCTGCAGTGCAGGAGACCCAGGTTCAATCTCTAGTTGGGAAGATCCCCTGGAGAAGGAAATGGCAACTCACTCCAGTATTCTTGCCTGGAAAATCCCATGGATGAAGGAGCCTGGCAGGCTACAGTCCATGGGGTCACAAACAGTCACACAGGACTGAGTGACTTCACTTTCTTTATTTTGATAGTTTGTATCTTTTGAGACATTGATTAATTTCAACTACACCACTGAATTTATAGGCATACATTTTAAAAAATAATATTCTACTAACCTGTAGTATCTGAAGGGTCTTTAAAGGTGCTTTCTCTTTCATTGCTGATATTAGTAAGTGTTTCTATATTTTAGATATTTTTGCTAGAGGTTTGACAATTTTAAAAATTATTCTTATTTTTAAACATCCTTGTTTGAATACCTTCACTAAGATTTTTAAAAGTGAGTAAACAGTTTTTGACCAACCCCCACCCAAAACATATAACAACAAAATACTTATAAAGCATGAACATTGATTACATCCTCGAACAAAATCTGGTATATTATTTGTGAAAATGGGACTAATTTCGATTTAGACTTGATTTTAGATTATAGAATAATTATTAGTTTTCATAAGTATGAAAATAGTCCTGCAACTATGTATAATATGTTTATTTTTAGAAGATGTATACTGCTCTACTTAAAGTATTATCATACTTGCAAATTGTTTTGAAAAATTTTAGCAAAAATTAAATGATACAGAAAGTACATAAGTTGTTAAATTTGGGTGGTAAATATATATGGGTAGTTACTGAACTATTCATTTCTTTTTTATATGTTTAAAAATTATTTTAAAAATATTTTAATATTGGGTACTGCCCACCACCAGCAAATCAAAGTGAGCCACTGCTGTATTAAACTGATTAGTGAAGACTTCTTTGAGGATTTGGAGGTTTGGTTGGGCTTTCAAAACTGGAGCAAAGTTAGGTAGATGGAATTAAACAGTGAGGTCATGCTTGAAAGGGAGTAATATAAACAAAACTTGAGAGATTAAGATGAAAATGACTTGTCACATTTGACTTGTCTTATTCCCTTTGCTAAGGGTGTTAAAGCTAGCTGTCTAAAATTTTATTTATGACTATCTTATAGTAGTATCAATTTTCCCTAAATAAGAGGTTCCGTGTTCACTGGGAGAATTTTGGAGGAATTTGTCTAAATGTCTCTTTTAAGGACTATGAATCATTCATTACACCATTTGCCAGTTCCTTCACCAGAGTTTCTACCTTAAGGATCACTGCATTTCTTCCCTCATAAGTGTGTTTGTTTGTAATGTGACATGGGAAAAATAAACTTTCTGTGTGTTCCTCATTGCTCTGCTATTCCCTGTAAATGTTTAGGAATCAGAATGCTGCTAATCTGTTAACATAATCAAAGCTCCCAGTTGTTAGTTCAGGGTTTCATGCCTCAGAAAATGTGTTAAATTTTCTTACTGAAACTTCTTCATGTTGTTCAGTTATACTACCTATGGCCCCTTCTGCCTACCTTCCCAAATTCTTCTATATCCCAGATCCAAATAATCATAATGATAGCTCTGCACTCAGTCTCTTACCTTCTGAATAATAGCAGCACCTAGCACTTACACTGTATTTGGTTTTTCATTTTCAAAGTGCTTTGCAATCAGGGACTGGCTGAGCTCCCTTAACCGTGAAATTTATTTCTTGATGACAGAAGGAACAAAACCTTGGCATCTGGCTATGCCCACTATTGCCACCATGGAGCAGGGAGAAAAATCAGTGCTGAGGATGGAGGAGGAGGTTAGGGGTCAGGAGATTTGTGTCCTATTTTTGACTCTGCACTTGGCTTATGCACATCCTGGCTTAAGGCAGCAATTGCTCACTGTAAATTTTACCACCTGTAGGAGAAGGAGGATTGAATCCACATTGAAAAGAGGAGAAGCTCATCTGTCACAGGAAAGATGCCTTGAATTTGTAGTGGGACTCTGGTACCTGATGAAATTGTTAACAGAGTGGCATATGGAGACTATCCTTTCATGATGTGGTATTTTCTATTAAAAGATTAATTTTGAAAAATTATATGGTGAGTAAAAACATCTTTACTACATTTATTTCCCATATTCTTCCCCTTCATAAAAGTCAGTAAGATCAGAAACAATAGAAATAATATAAGGCCAAGCCCAGTTTGTTGTTAATGCATTCAGTAAGCTACATACTGTTTACATATGTCACAGTCATCATGATAACTCTTAATTATAAAAATTAATCAATGAGAATTTCTAGTGGCATACATCATAAGATTTGGTGATTAAACTGACATTCTCCTCTCTTCTAATTTGGAGTATTTTTTCTGTTTTTAGTGTGAATGGCAGGTTAAATTATAAAATATCTCTCAATACAAAAGAATGGACGATAGTGCAGAAGAACAATAGATATAATGGCAGTAATAAAGACAATAATTCAGACAAAGACAAATGTGTTTATCTGGATATTTGTTTTGATATACATATTAATACATATTTACTTTTTTATGACAGACGTTATTAGAATTAGAACATTTGTCGTCAGTGGAATTTATGTATCTAAGCCTCTCATGTAGGAAAACATCTCACACAGATATTTTGGCTGGACATGTTCTAAGAAGAGTAGATAACCGATATGAAATGTATGATGTTTATTTGATTTCTTATAAAAACGAAAGTGATAAATTTTCTAAAGTATGTAAAAAAGTAAAATCCTGATGTCAGAGATTCTAAAGAGAAAATGTGGGATGAATTTTGGAGTAAAGGAAGAAATCATTCACTAATTTTGTGCTGGTCAGAAATCACAATTATATAAACCCATAGAAAGTGGCTTCTGCTCTTTTTCTGCCCCTATTCTTCAGAGAGAGGCTACTTCTATCAGAACAAGGGGTGTTGAATATGCATGTTCTATTCACATTGAAGTCCTGTCTGGGAGAGTGAATGAAGGGGGACTTATAGCATCAATTAGTGACATTATTAGTTTTCCAAAGTAGATGCTTCCATTTCCCTGTCTTGTATTTATTTCTGCTCTGAAGTGATGGCTACCTAATGTGAAGTAGAATATTCCAACAAAACCTGATAAATTAAGAAAGAGAACCAAATGTTCATTTACCTAAATATTCAATACATTTATAACCATAGTCCATCAACCACTGGCTGATTTTTCAGTTTCTCTTTTCAAAACAGCACAAGTGTTAGACTGGTGTTTAGGCTAAATGAAAGAAAGAAGAGGTCAGCTCTTTCATGTATTCACTTGCCATGGTTTGGGAGTTATCCATGATATAGTTGGACTTCCCAGATGGCTCAGCAGTAAATAATCTGCCTGCGATGCAGGAGACACAGGAGATACGGGTTTGATCCCAAAGTTGCGAAGATCCCCTGGAGGAGGAAACAGCGACGCACTCAAGTATTCTTGCCTGGAAAATCCCATGGAGGTAGGAGCCTGGTGGGCTTCAGTCCCTAGGGTCACAGAGTCGGTCATGACTGGCATGCATGCAAAATGCAAGTTATGGTGATTTTATGGTAAAATCAATGGAGATAATTATTATCATTATTTTTTGCTCATTTCATTCTCTTAAAAATTTGAGCCCAATAAGAAGAGTGCTAACCATCTTTCTCCTTGATCACAAAATTGATAGGTTTGTTTCTCATATCCCTTATAACATTGGTAAAATTTAGCAGATTGTACCTACTTTACCATTTGGAGAAATAAAGTAGACTATTGTCTTGTTGGTCCTCAAGATTCAGTGGAGGAAGTAGAATTTAGGCTGAGGCCTCTGACTTTTCCAACCCCTATTTGCTAATATTTTCATTCCAGAAAAATATAGCTTTTTTGATTTTTGTTTTACAGAGCACTTATTTCACTTTCCAGGTGGTACTAGTATTAAAGAACCAGCCTGCCAGTGCAGGGGACATAAGAGACTTGGGTTTGATCCCTGGGTTGGGAAGATTCCCTGGAGAAGGAAATGGGAATCCACTCCAGTATTTTTGCCTGGAGAAGTCCATGGACCTAAGAGCTTGGTGGGCTACAGTCCATGGGGGTTGCAAACAGTCTGACTTGACTAAGCACGCATCAAGAAACCTCACCTTTTACACTCTAGGCTCTGGTCCAAGTTCTGGGAATACAACAGTGACCACAACAGGAAAATTATGTCTGCTATATGTTAGTCGCTCAGTTGTGTCCAACTCTTTTCAACCCCATGGACTGTAGCCCACTAGGCTCCTCTGTCCATGGAATTCTCCAGGCAAGAGTACTGGGGTGGGTTGCCATTTCCTTCTCCAGGGGATCTTCCCAACCCAGGGATCAAATCTTGTGGGCAGATTCTTTACCATCTGAGCCATCAGGGAAGTCCTATATATATATAGAGGCAGAACATGCTAAACGTGTGTGTGTGTGTGTATATATATATATGCTAATATTTTCACTCCAGAAAAATAGAGTTGTACTCATCCAAAATCACTGTGGATGGTGACTGGAGCCATGAAATTAAAAGACACTTACTCCTTGGAAGGAAAGTTATGACCAACCTAGATAGCATATTCAAAAACAGAGACATTACTTTGCCAACAAAGGTCTGTCTAGTCAAAGCTATGGTTTTTTCAGTGGTCATGTATGGATGTGAGAGTTGGACTGTGAAGAAGGCTGAGTGCCGAAGAATTGATGCTTTTGAACTGTGGTGTTGGAGAAGACTCTTGAGAGTCCCTTGGACTGCAAGGAGATCCAACCAGTCCATTCTGAAGGAGATCAATCCTGGGTGCTCTTTGGGAGGAATGATGCTAAAGCTGAAACTCCAGTACTTTGACCACCTCATGCAGAGTTGACTCATTGGAAAAGACTCTGATACTGGGAGGGATTGGGGGCAGGAGGAGAAGGGGACAACAGAGGATAAGATGGCTGGATGGTATCACCGAGTCAATGGATGTGAGTGTGAGTGAACTCCAGGAGTTGGTGATGGACAGGGAGGCCTGGCGTGCTGCGATTCCTGGGGTCACAAAGATTCGGACACGACTGAGTGAACTGAACTGAACTGAACTCGTTTGTTAAATTAGTGTTTGCATCAGAAATGCTTCATTTTAGTGGATATGATAGAGAAAACTTTACTAGTAAAGAAAAAATCTAATGTAATATAAGAAAACCATGTTTGATACAGTAATGAGTCCCCCTCCAGTTTTCTTGATTTTTGCTTGTTATAGATTTTTGGGTGTTTCTTTAAGCAGAAAACTCAAATGTTAAGACAAAATAAATCTACATACCTTTATTAAGTGTAAGGGGTTGGAATGGCTGTTCTTTCATAAAGTAATTTCACAGGCATCAGTGCTATACTACTGAAACCTGTATTGAAAGCAAAAAGTGTTCTTTCTTCAAAACACTTAAGTACTTTCAAACTCCTCATGGCCTTTCTCTGAATTTTAGCATCATCTTGATCCTGAATGATTCTGGCAAGAGTTCCAATTAGCTTCAACTGGATTTATGTGGACCATGACCAAGAATCAATTCACCATCTTTACCATCACACTAAACCTGAACACTTCAAGTTCAAACAATGTGTGGTAAGAGCTGGGCTTGAAAAATTATCAAATGTTTTAAGCATAAGGAGTTCAATCTTGTGGCACCGAAATTGTTTATGCTGCTGAATATCCAAGAAGCAACATTTAATATATGGTAAAAACCCAACGTTCTTTCCAGGGTTTGTGGAGGGTATAAATTCAGTAGCTAATGTCTCCAAAATCCAGGAGAGGCAGAATATGCTAAAAAAAGGCTGAGGTATAAATAAAATCTGATTATTCATTGTTGCATACTATTTCCAGACTATCTTTAATCAAACTGGTAAGAACATCATTAATAGACACAGATCCATAAAATGCGTCAAACAAGAAACCAGCCTATGTTTAAACACAAATCTAAACACACATTAAATCCATCTATAAGAAAGAAAAAAAATCAGCAATTTTATCTTCTCCCACAGATACTTAAGTTTCGAAAAGTACAGGATTTTCAACAAAGAATTGGAATGAATTGATTTGATAAAGTTTTTCTAAACAACACTTCCCATTAGATAATTCATAAATGGGAATAGGGAAAACAATGAGAAAAATCACTTTTAAGTTAAAAGAATAATAAATACCATTTCAAAGTGAAAGTGTTAGTCACTCAGTTGTGTCCGACTCTGCAACCCAGTAGAGTTGCCTGGGTAGCTCGCCCAGCTCCTCTGTCCATGAGATTCTCCAGGCAAGGATATTGAAGTGCATTACCATGTCCTTCTCCAGGGGATCTTCCTGACCCAGGGATTGAATATGGGTCTCTCACATTGGAATCAGATACTTTACCATCTGAGCCACCAAGGAAGCTGAATTTATAGATTTGTATGTGGGTCTGGCTATATATTTATCTATATCAGATGATAGTATTGTAGGTGATTACTATTTTCTTTTTTTCCTACTCTATAGTAGGTTTGGACAATTAGGTCAAGGAGACCAGGAATTGAATCTCAATTCTGCCATCTACTAGCTGTGTGACTTGCCCCCAAATCAATGTTTTTGAGAATCAGTTTCCTCATTTAAAAAATGTTAAATAATTATAATGTTGTTGTTGTTTTTCACTTGCTAAGTTGTATCCAGCTCTTTGTGACCCTACGGACTGCAGCATGCCATGCTCCTCTGTCCTTCACTATCTCCTGGAGTTTGCTCAAATTCATGTCCATTGAATCAGTGATGCTATCTAACCATTTCATCCTCTGACATCCCCTTCTCCCTTTGCCTTCAATCTATTCCATCATCAGGCTCTTTACCAATGAGTCGGCTCTTGCCATCAAGTGGCCGAAGTATTGGAGCTTCAGCTTCAGCATCAGTCCTTACAATGAATATTCAAGACTCATTTTCCTTAGGATTGACTGATTTGATCTCCTTGCTGTTCAAGGGACTCTCAAGAGTCTTCTTCAGCACCACAGTTTGAAAGCATCAATTCTTTGGTGCTCAATCTTCTTTATGGTCCAACTCTCATGTCTGTATATGACTACTGAAAAAACCATAGCTTAGACTATATGGACCTTAGTTGGCAAACAGATGTCTCTATTTTTTAATATGCTGCCTAGGTTTGTCATAGCTTTTCTTCCAAGGAGCAAGCATCTTTTAATTTCATGGCTGTAGTCACTGTGCAGGGATTTGGGAGCCCAAGAAAATAAAATCTGTCACTGCTTCTACTTTAATTCTCCTTCTATTTGCCATGAAGTGATGGGACTGGGTGACACGATCTTAGTTTTTTGAATGTTGAGATTCAAGCCACCTTTTTCATTTTTCACTTGTTTTCACCTTCATCAAGAGACTCTTTAGTTCCTCTTCACTTTCTGCCATTAAAGTAGTATCATCTACATATCTGAAGCTGTTGATTTTTCTCTCAGCTGTTGATTTTTAATTCCAGCTTGTGATTCATCCAGCCCAGGATTTTGCATGATGTACTCTGCATATAAGTTAAACAAGAGGGTGACAATGTGTAGCCTTGATATACTTCTTTCCCAAGTTTGAACCAGTCTGTTGTTCCATGTCTGGTTATGTTTCTTCTTGACTGGCATACAGGTTTCTCAGGAGACAGGTCTGGTACTCCCTTCCCTTAAACAGTTTTCCACAGTTTGTTGTGATACAGTCAAAGGATTTATTGTAGTCAATGAAACAGAAATAGATTTTTTTTTTTTTGGAATTGCCTTGCTTTTTCCATGATCTAGTGAATGTTGGCTGGAGAAGGCAATGGCACCCCACTCCAGTACTCTTGCCTGGAAAATCCCATGGGCGGAGGAACCTGGTAGGCTGCAGTCCATGGGGTCGTGAAGAGTCAGACACGACTGAGTGACTTTTCCCTTTCCTGCATTGGAGAAGGAAATGGCAACCCACTCCAGTGTTCTTGCCTGGAGAATCCCAAGGACAGGGGAGCCTGGTGGGCTGCCATCTATGGGGCTGCACAGAGTCGGACACGACTGAAACGACTTAGCAGCAGCAGCAGCAGCAGTGAATGTTGGCAATTTGATCTCTGGCTCCTCTCTTTGAAACCCAGCTTGTACATCTGGATGTTCTTGGTTCATGTACTACTGAAGCCTAGCTTACAAGACTTTGAGCATTAACTTGTTAGCATGTGAAATGAGTGCAACTGTATGATAGATTTTCTTTGGCATTGTTCTTCTTTGGGATTGGAATAAAAAACAGATCTTTTCCTGTTTTTTTCTAAGTTTTCTGCATTTTCTAAGTTTTCTGACCTGTTAAGTGCAGCACTTTAACTGCATTATCTTTTAGGATTTGAAATAGCTCAGCTGGAATTCCATCACCTCCACTAGCTTTGTTCCAAGTAACTCTTGCTACAGCCCACTTAACCTTACATTCCAGGATGTCCAGTTCTAGTTAGTGACCACACCATCATGGTTATCCAGGATATTGAGAGCTTTTTTGTATTGTTCTGTGTGTTCTTGCCACCCGTTCTTAATTTCTTCTTGCTTCTGTTAGGTCCTTACTGTTACTCTCCTTTATCATGCCCATTTTTGCATGAAATGCTTCCTTGGTATCTTCAGTTTTCTTGGTGCAATCTGTAGTCTTTTCCCATTCTATTGTTTTCCTCTATTTCTTTGCATAATAAATTATAGAGCTACCTCATAAAATGGTTTTGAGAATTAATTCAGTGTTATAAAGCACTCAGGGTATACAAGTCATTTAATATATGTTACTTATCCTTACTATAGCTTTTATTTGTATTTTTATAAGCATGTGCTCATTTTTTAAAATAGTAACCCCAATCAGAATTATTTACTTAAAAACTCCCATGAACATTCATTTTTGCTTTCTTTTTGTTTCCTTAAATGAAAGTGACAATCTTAGTTGTATAAGGATTCATTTCTGTAATGAGTGATCAATTACTCATTTATGCATACTCAATTCTTTATGTCTATTTTGATGCTTGTCTATTAATAGTTAGATTTTATATTCTTCTTATCCTGCAAATGTACTAATATTTAAAAGATTTTAACTTATATTAAGTTGAAATATTTTCTTTTATGAATGTATTTAAATACATGTATATGTGCATGCTCAGTCATGTCCAACCTTTTGTATCCCATCAACTGGAGCTCACCTAGCTCCTCTGTTCATTAAATTTTCTAGGCAAGAATACTGGAGTGGGTTGCCATGGGAATCTTCCTGCCCCAGGGATCAAATCCATGTCTCTGGTGACTTTTCCATTGCCAGGAGAGTTTTTTTACTACTGTACCACCTGGGAAAACCAGGTACATGTACATATGTATATGTAAATATCTGTCACCTCTCAAAGCTTTACTGATTAAGACTATGAAGTAAAGCCTTAATATCATTAGATAATTAAGGATTGTCCCATAATTCAAATACAATTTAGGAATTATTTCCATTTAATCAGCTCCCCAGTTTACACACAAAACTTTCTCACCTAACAGGATGCTGACATATGCATTTAAATGAGATAACCATTTGGCTGAAGCTTGCTGCACAAGAGAAGTCCATTTCACAGTCTATTCACATCTCACTATATGGACCTTCACCATGGAAGGGCAAAATTGTTTAGACATTCACAATAAGAGCCACCTTGAACCGTATTTAACTCCCAAACCTTTTAAATTTCTTTAAGGTTCAGATAATTCCCACAAAGTTTTGCCTCACTTCCTCCCTGCATTCACCACTTACCTTCTGGGAAATCAAGCCATCTACTTACTAGAAGAAACGAACACATTGTGTTTCTTTCTATACAATTTAGGGTTTCCCACATTTTAGGAAAACTTAAAGAGAGGAATAAGACTTTGTTTTAAAAATAGTAACTGCCAACAATATGCAAATAAAGTAAATTAGGGTATATATTTAATATCCACTTTTTACCCATAAACTTTTGAATGCCAAGAGACTATATATATATATATATATATATATGTATATACACAAATATATAAGAATGAATCATAATGATGTAGTTATTTGGTTAATTTTCTTACATGGCGTGGAAGATTGTTACTTAGGAATATTTACTACTCTGAGGAAAAACACAGAGCCATTCATATAATTAACAAAAACCATATTAACTGAAAATAATTAACAATAGCTAAATGGAAGTATAAGTTTTGTCTCAAGCACTCAGATTACTGAATAGCTAATTTCTAAATAATAATGCTAAAATTACGTCTTGTATCCAGGTGGTGCTAGTGGTAAGGAACTCACCTGCCAATGCAGGAGATATATGAGACTCCTGTTCTAGCCCTGGATTGGGAAGACCTCCTAGAGGAGGGCATGACAACCACTCCAATATTCTTACCTGGAGAATCCCATGGACAGGGGAGCTTGGTGGGCTATAGTCTGTAGGGTCGCAGAGTTGGACACAGCTGAAGTGACTTGGTATACACAGACACACATATTTGTGGATACTTTAATTTTATTTTATGTCTGTATTTGCGTGATTCTGCCCTTATTGCTAAATACAGAAAATTTACACAGAAGTAGAATATATTTCAATGTAATCCCTAAAAATTTTGAAGACAGGAAAGAAACGGTGAAATAGGTGATTGTGTAATAGCCAGAATATTTAGGCAAAAAATGGAAGGATCAGTAATGTACTCCACCTTGATCTAAATCCCATGCTTTCTCTCTGATAAGAAATGAAATTGATTAACAGTAGGGCAAACCCTGACAAAGCAGCTAATTATAAAGGGAATTCACAGCTGTATAAATGCAGGGCTTAGCCTTACTACTAAAGATCAGCCTCTGATAGTACCGCGTTGTCCGCACAGGGATTGGGCTAGGGGCAAAAATGTATTCTTGCTTTGGAAATCTTTTTGCCTCATATAGATGCATTCCCCTCAAATTTTGTCTGCTTTATCCAGAGTATAGTCAACGTCTCAGAGGACAGATATAAAATCACAGGGGAAAAAAAGAAGTGTCCAAGTATAAATTTGGTGAAATTAGTAAAGGAAAATAATGTAAGCAGAAAATAGTGGGGTTTTTTTGGTAATATTTCTAACCCTAAAAAGTTTTATTCAAGTTTTCCCATAGGATGTTGCAAATATTTTGGCCAACCTAATATACATCTACATATATGTGTGTGTGTGTGTGTGTGTGTGTGTGTATAAAAATGTTTGTTTTACCTAGAATAATTTCTTATCCTTCTTTATTTTTTTCTTTCAATTTTCATGTCTTACAATATTCACAGTCTATATTTGGCTGTTTCCTTGTGATATAATTGAACATGCTTTTTTAATCTTTTGATTTACTGTAAACTGGTAGTTAAATTTATAGAATCAATCTGATTGAGGCTGGCATTCGTTTGCCATCCCCTTTAACTTGAAGGAATGGGGTTGACACAAAAATAGGCCAGTGATAAACCGACTTCCATTAATGGTTTATTTTATTGTTTATGGGAAGGTTGGGAATCAACTTCAGACCATTTCCATTCAAATCAATGACAGCATTCAAAACACTAAGACTGAACTGTAGCAGTGATACCTCTGGAAATCTCTATACATTTCCATTTCTGAAAATGGGTTTCATTTTTTTCTTGAGAATTGTATGGGCAATGATGGTTGGGATTTTTGCCCCGGGATGAATATATAGAAAATGGGAGAAAAAACGGAAAGAAGAAGGAGGAGTTGAGTCTGAAATGTTTGGGGGTATAATATGACCAGACAGTGAGTCTAGTTTACTTTTGAATAGTTTAAACTTTTTAGAAGAAACACTAAGATGTTCTTTGCTTTCACTAGTGTCTCAATGCTAACTCAGTGCCTAACTTTGCTGATGCTATTGACAGAGGAAGACAATCAGCCAATCTTCTTTTTATGCTCTTTGCCTTTTCAGCTTCTTCTTAACCCTTTTCACCAACCCTAGATCATAAATGGATATGCTCAATCTAAGGTGAAGGTAGAGAACTACTAAACCAGAGCCTGACAGATTGAGAGGGTGGATGCTCCAAATGGTTTAGTGGTAAGTCTATATCACATTTTTCTCTTCCTCCATCTGTTTCTCTCTAGATCTGTGGATAGTACTGACATGCTATCGCAAAGGAAGTTCTGGAACAAGTATAAACAAATCATCATGTATTTTGCAAAGTATACCTAATCAGCATTGGGTAATTTTCTCAAATAAAAGAAAGATTAGTAAATCTTTGTATTGTCCACTTTTTTTTTTGGTTTGGTTGTTCCACACAGCTTGAGGGATCTTAGTTCCCCACCCAGGAATTAAATCCAGGTCCTTGTCAATGAAAGCCCAGAGTCCTAACCACTGGACTGCGAAGGAATTCTCTTATTCCACTTTTAAATGCATCTTTAATTGAAAATTTTTTCTGATTAAATGTTTGTGAGTTGAAAAAAATTCATTTTTTAAAAACACTTTGAATATCTCACATTTAAACTTCTCATTTTTTTTTGGAAACATAATTTCTTATTCTTTGATGCAAGGCTGTTTGTATAGAAATAATAAAACCTTAACCATAAATATAGTAATATTGAATATAAATAACCACTTCAGTTAAGGATCTAACTTCCTTGTTTGGTTGGAGGTAAAGAAGAACCTATATTTAAAAAATACCTTTACCCTAAAATCTTTCACAATGGTTGGGAGACTGTAAACTGCACTAATAACATTCTGTTGATCACTTTATTACAGCAAAGCAAAAGAAAACCTTCACATTGCCAAACTACATATTGTTTTTTGAAAGTGTTAAATGGAGCTGGTGATTTGGGTACCTTTTTACTTAAGTTGAATGCTGCTGCTGCTAAGTTGCTTCAGTCATGTCTGACTCTGTGTGACCCCATAGACAGCAGCCCACCAGGTTCCTCTGTCCCCGGAATTCTCCAGGCAAGAACACTGGAGTGGGCTGCCATTTCCTTCTCCAATGCATGCATGCATGCATGCATGTTAAGTCGCTTCAGTCGTGTCTGACTCTGTGACCCCATGGACAGCAGCTCACCAGGCTCCCCTATCCACGGGATTATCTAGGCAAGAATACTGGAGTGGGTTGCCATTTCCTTCTCCAAGCTGAATGCTAAGTATACTGACGTTCGTGTAATTGTTAGGTGTTACATTGCTGGAGCTATGATATGGTCTGATCATTAAGAATACATACCACTTTACAAACCAGGGGTCAAATATGAGGGAAAAGAAGCTTATTTATAATGTATTTTTATCCATTCATTTTTATATTGTATTTAAGATAGATTTTTGGTTCTTAAGGCCTTACTTCTACTCATAACATCTCTATTTAGCTTACTGTCATTATCATAAATTATCATCAGCATGTTTATTACTTCCACTATACATATTTTTTATAAAGTAATAATGACATGATTGCACTTTTTGTATTTACTCCCAGGTACTTAAAAATGAACATTTGTAATTCACTACTCATTTTTGGGACAGCTGAGTTAGGCTGTATCTTACCATTTTCTCAGGATTAGACTGTAGTGAGGTCTTATGACATAGAAACACATTAGAGTGTGTGCTGTCTAAAACTGTTGCTATATTTTTCACATTTCTACTCATTAGGTAGAGTATTATTTGGTTTTTCTATTTTAATTAGCAGTCTGACATTAAAAATAACTTTTATTTCAAGTAATATTCATTTTAAAGGCTTTAATAAGTTTACGTAGTCTATTTGTAACCTATGCGGAGAAACCTTCCTGTCAGATTTATTTGCCTTGGCTTCTTAAAATTGTACTATATAAGGAAGTATTTCAAAAATGCATATGTTATTGAAATATGATGTACACAAAACATTTATCAATCAATATACTTATTATAATTAAAATTAGGATATTCTTGTCATCAAATTCAAGGTTATAAATGAGTCAAAAAAGCGTGATTAGTTTAATAGAAGATACATAAATGGATGTATTCTAGATTTAGACTATAAAGCAGCTTTTTAATATAAATTATTCAGCACAATTGCCCAAATATATGTATTTTGCAGGTAAAATAGCATAAAAATAAACTGACACTGCCATGACAAGTAAATGCAGTTTTGTTGGGTGATTTTTGAAAGAAAATATTTATAGATATTGTATGCTTATTTTAAGCTGTCAAATCATTTGTTTTTGAGTAACATCTTAGGCAGATCCTCTATACTCAAAGGAGAGAAAATTTAAAATGGCTTCGCTTGAAATGGGATGGATGGTTCAGAGATACAAATGCTTAAAAACCGCCTTATTCTCTGGGGTCTAAGGGGTAGGCTAATAGAGGAGACCAAGATGGTGGAAGACCCTAAGCTTACCTCCTCACACAGGCACACCAAAGTTGCAACTATTTACAGAGCAACTATCATTAAAAATGGCCTGAAGACTAGCAGAAAAGATCTTCTATAAATAAAGATATAACAAAGAACCACAACAAGATGGGTAGTAGGGGTAGGGACATAGTATAGTTGAGTCACATATCCTCACGTTGGTGATCCATGAATGGGAGAATAATTACAACTGTAGAGGTTTTCTCCAAGGAGTGAAGGATCCAACCCCAACATCGAGCCCCATTCCCCAACTTGGGGGTCCTGTGGTGGGAAGATGAACCTCCAGAACTTTTGGCTTTGAAGGCCAGTGGAGTTTACTTTTGGGAGTATTGTCAGCCTGAGGCATATAAAGACTCCACTCTCAAAGGACACACACAAAATCTCACACACTCTTGGAACCAAGGCAGAAGCAGCAATTAAGAACGGGCCTATGTCAGACCCATTATGACTTTGGAGAGCCCCCCCCCAAAGAGGGGGGATTCAACCTGGGGATGTAGATGCTGCAGCAGCCATTTTGGGGGAGCTCATCCTATCACAAGGACACTGATACTGGCAAGTGTAGTTTGGATCCTCTCTCTAGCTTATTAGTGATCAAACCTAGCTTCCCAGCAACCAGTTGACACCAATCCTGGGATTGCCCAAGCCAAGCAGCTAGATGGACAGATACACAGCCTCACCCACCAGCAAGTCAGTTCCTGGCGGACTTTTCTGAGTCCAAACACCTGAAGACCTGGTCCCACCCACCAGAGAGCCCAGGACTTGGCTTTACCCATTAGTGCACAAACACCAGCACCATGGCCTCTGACCCTCACAGCCAGTGCCCCCTGGACCTGGCTGTGCCCACCAGCAGTTGGATACCAGCCCCAGGATATCTGCAGCACTGCAGCCAGTCACTTTTCAAGACATGGGCCAACCACAAGCAGCCTGGGACCACTCTTGGGGGAAACCACTCTGGGAGGCCTTGGGTCCTGGCACAAACCACCTGCTGGCCAGCACCACATCTGGACAACCCAGATCCCACAGCCAGCCATGTCAGAAACTAGCCCAGCCCACCAGCAGGTTGACACAAGCCCTAGGAATCCTGGTCCTGCAGCTAGTCATCCCAAGACACAGCTCCAAGCTCCAGTGGACCAGTACTAGTTCCAGAGCCCCCTGGGGCTCCACAGCAAGTTCCTGGTGACCCAGCCCTGCCTACCAGCAGGCTGTCATCAGGATTCAGATTCCCTTGGCTATGCAGCCAGCTATACCAGCACCAAGTCCTACCTATCTGTGGTTGGCAACATGTGCACAAGGCTGGGCCTGAAAACCAATTGCACCAGGGGGTAGCCACACCTACCACTGAGTCCATAGTAGTGAGCCTACTATAACAAAAAGGATCACATAGCCCAATAAAGCACCCCCCTTGGGCATATAGATTTGGTGGCCAGAGGACAGTGAAGTGCTGAACCCCATAAGATGTCTCCTACATAAGGCCACCTCACTAAGATCAGGAAAAGTGTTAAACTTACCAAATAGAAATAAAAACAATGAAGTAGGCAAAATGAGGCAACAGAGAAATATATTCCAGATGAAGGAATAAGATAAAACTCTAGAAGAAGAACAAGTAAAATGGAGATCAGTAATCTACCTGATAAAGAGTTCAAGGTAGTGATCATAAAGATTCTCAACTCAGGAGAAGAATAGATAAACATGGTGAGAGTTTAACAAAGAGAAAATGTAAAGAAAAACCAGAGTTTAAGAGTATAGTAATGATAATAAGTACATGAGAGGAAAGTCGTTTTCAAAATTCCATTTACATTCACATCAAAACGAATAAAATGCCTGGGAATAAATCTAACTAAGCAGGTAAAAGACCTAGGCTCAGCAAACTCTAAGACACTGATGAAACAAGCTGGAGATGACACAAACAGACTGGAAGGATATGGAATGGAAGGACTGTTAAAATGACGGTTCTACATAAGGCAATCCTCAGATTCAAAATGTCGCTGACATTTTCAACAGAACTATAACAAACAATTTTAAAATTTGTGTGGAAACACGAAAGACCCTGAACAGCAAAAACAATCTTAAGAAAGAAGAATCTGGAGGTCGCATACTCCCTGGTTTCAAACTATACTACAAAGCTACAGTCATCAAAAACAGTATGGTACTAGTGCAAAAACAGACACATAGATCAACGAAAGAGAATAGAGCCCAGAAATAAACCCACACATGATGGTCAGTTAACCCACAAAAAAGGAGGCAAGGATGTACAGTAGAGAAAAGATAGTCTCTTGAATAAATAGCTCTAGGAAAACTGGACAGTTACATGTAAAACAATGAAATCAGAACATTACCTCACACTGTATACAATATGAAGTTTTATAAAAAGTGAAGTTTTTTGTTTTAATATTAATATCCAAAAGAATTAGAGTACCACAGGACATAGTTTTATTATAAAATAGTAATTCTTTGATTTGATTCAACAGTTGCTTCTGCAATGTCCCAAAAGATTATTCAAATTATGATTTTATAATTTGGAAATAGGAAACTGAGTATCAGTCTGAGAAAGTTATTTCACATATGGACAATTTTAATATTATAAAAATTTTTGTGATAAGGAATACTTGTTTCAATGAGATATTACAAAGAGCCAACAATAGTATATTTTCACCTAAAAAATATTTTTCTCACTCATTTGCAGGCTCCTTATGCTGCTTCAAATCTTAAATTTATGAATATTCACAGAGAGTCTTGTATGAGATGAATACAACCATTTTATCCACGGAAAGGACCCACTGACAACTATAAACTTGAAGACAAATAAAGACAATGATTTGAACCAACATTGTATGTGATTTATCCTTGCCTGGGACTATACATTTTGCATTTGAAGTTTCAGACCTGACATTGTTCAATTTGGAGATACTGATCTCAAGTGACATTTTGTTGATTATACTTGACTTGGAACCATGTGACAGAACACAGGTGATACAGGTCTGTTTAAATACTTTTTGTGCATTTAAGACCTATGAGTTAATATTGAAAGAGTTACCTGAGGTTGGTTGCTTATTTTTAAACATATGGAATCCATGAACTTCTATCTCAGTAATACTTTCTAAAATATGTTTGAAATGCATTTATTTTATTTATCTGCCATTAATTAATCTATTGAACTAAAATTGACATGTATCTAATATGTGCTAGGCACTATTCTTGGGACTGGGGATATAGGGATGAATAAAACTAAAATATTTTCCTGTTCACCCATCTTCTGCCACATTTTTTTTTCTTTAAGAGCTTACCTTCTCACTGGGAACAGATAATAAATAACATAATATAATTTAATATAAGGTAGTTGTCAGTGAAGCATCTCAGAGGAGGGTGACAATTGAACTGAAATGTGAATGACATAAAAAAGTTACTGCAGATAAGGAGGAGTGGCAAGCACATGGATTCGAAGGTCTTCTGTATTGTTTGAATAGTATATAAGAATGCATTTGTAATTACTTGCATAGCAATAGCAGAAAAATATTATTGAAAAGCTATACATTATAATGTCTGGACATTGATATGGAAGGATACTAAAACTAGGTAAGAGACAAAAGTTTCAGATGTTCAATATGGAAATACTAGAATTTTTTGAAATGAAATAATTTTTTCCTCTTTAATTGGTAATATTCCAATTACTAATAGAGTTGAATATCACTATTTTAAATCATTAACCAAATAGAATTTAGTATTGATCAATATGGAGAAGGCACTGGCACCCCACTCCAGTACTCTTGCCTGGAGAATCCCATGGATGGAGGAGCCTGGTGGGCTGTAGTCCATGGGGTTGCCAAGAGTCAGACATAACTGACCGACTTCACTTTCACTTTTCTCTTTCATGCATTGGAGAAGGAAATGGCAACCCACTCCAGTATTCTTGCCTGGAGAATCCCAGGGACGGGGGAGCCTGGTGGGCTGCGGTCTATGGGGTCGCACAGAGTCAGACATGACTGAAGCAACTTAGCAGCAACAGCAGCAGCATTGACCAATATAACAAAAATGACATTAAGAAAGAAGATAAATTAGCAAGGTCAAGTAGATACCTATCAAATCAGTGTCTGACTAGAGCCATGTAAATATGTGTGTAAAAACTTCTTAAGTTTATACTCCTTTAAGATAATAAGATAAGCGTATACAAGGAATATCAACATATTACACAGGAAAGTTCCCTTATTTTTCCAAGGGACTATTTATTTTTGAGAAAGAGTCAACTTAGATTTCCTTGAGGTCACTTAGGACAGATTTGTTTAATTAAATGTGGAATCTAAAAAAACAGTACAAATGAACTTATTTAGAAAATGGAAATAGAATCATGGATGCAGAAAACAAACCTATGGTTACCAGGGGGCAAGATCAGGTGGAGAGGGATAAATTGGGAGATTGGGATTGACATATACACATTAATATATTTTCTCAGATGGTAAAGAACCCACCTGCTCATGCAGGAGACACTGGTTTGATCCCTGAGTTAGGAAGATCTCTTGGAGAAGGGAATGGCAACCCACTCCAGTATGCTTGCCTGGGAGATCCCAAGGGCAGAGGAGCCTGGTGGGCTACTGTCCATGGGATTGCAAAGAGTCAGATATGACTGAATGAATAACATTTTCACTTTATTCATATCTACAATAAACAACTAATAAGAGCCTACCATGTAGCACCAGGAATTCTATGAAGTACTCTCTAATGGTCTATATGGGAAAAGAATTTTAAAAAGAGTGGACATATGTTTATGTATGTAAATGCTTCTCTTTGCTATATACCTGAAACTAACACAACATTGTTAATCAACTATATTCCAATAAAACTCATACTCAAAACAAAACCTCCTAATCCCCCCAAACCCTCAAAATTCAATCACTGCTAAAATTTTCAGGCTTATACCTGTTGCCTGAGGTGAAGCAACATTATGTGAGAATAGATATGTTGCGTATACTATTGTCCTATGGAATCTTAACTGTAGCCTGGTTAAGTGTCACTTATGGGATATTGGCTGTGGAACCCAAACATTAATATGCAGGAGAAGTGAAAAGAATAAAATGAATCATTGCAGCATTCTTTCTTGATAAACCCTGCTATGCACAATTCATCTGATCAAATTATGTAGAAAAATACTGATCCTTCTTGTATATCTCTACTTCCTTTTAGGAATATAAGTGACCAAACCTCCCGCTCTGCCTCCCTGCATCTGTCTTCGATATACACAGCTCCCTTTGAAATCAGCTGGATGTGAGGGAGTGCAGTGGGGGATGAAAATCTGTGAATTCCACAGCCATTTCTCAGGTGGAAGATTGGGGGAACTGCCATCTTAACGATGCTTCTCAGTGGGAGACCCAGTTTGATGAGGCTGAATAGGCCTGAAAGAATCGACTTCATGATATAAAGAAATGGGGAATCAGAGAGCCTTGCAGCTTCCAGAAGGAATCTTGAAATACTGAGTGGGATAGACTCCCTTTCAAATCAAATTAATTGAATTTGTGTAATTTCCTTTTCCCTTCTTAAGAACTCTCCCCCCTCTTTTTTTTTTTTTTTTTTGGTAAACAGTCATCCAGTATCTGTCATTTCTTAATTCATTCCTGGAATTACTTCATCTTTTAATACTGTCAGGGGCTACCAGCCTCTTAGTTATTCTGTTTTATTATATTTGAGAGCCCAAGTCCTAAGTGCTCACGTGTATCTCCCACTGAATTCAATAGTCCTTTAAGCTGTGTATCGTGATCTTCTCATCTTAGAAATTAGACATCATGATTAGAATAACATTTATGTTATGTAAGGGTTTTTTCTTTAAACTTAACTGAGGGTCTCCTTTAAAAAACCTAAAAACAAATATAAACTTCTAAGTTATAAGAGAGGCAAATTTATTAGAGTATCTTTTTTCCCTCTGGATATTTCTTGAAATCCTATATGGTCTGAACATTATCTGTTACCATACAGTGTCAGAGAAACATATTCTTTATTCTTACCATCTACATAACCATTTGTAAATTATAGTGTTGTGATGCCTGTGTCATATATCACACAATATACATTATTTGAAAGCACATACTAAGAAATAACAGTTAACAAAAAGCCTTGTGTAAACACCAGATCCATTGAATAGATGTGATACTCATAAATTTTGGGCAAATAAATTGAAGCAACCTCTTTACTTATACATATATGGGAGCAAGGAGTAGATGCTCAAAACTGTGACTAAGAAATGAATTGATCATTTGGTTGGGATTCTATTGGTGTTGTGTGAGACAATACCAAAAGGTAGGACCGGGAAAGTTTGGGACATAATTACTAATCCTACCCAAAACCAGCTTTCTTCCCCTAGATGGGACCTTACTCAAAACCCAGCAGCCAATTGCAATGCTTATCATAATCATAACGTTAAAGATTTTCAAAGCAGACATTTCCCTCAGCTGTCCTTAGGAGCCTGTTTTAAGTGATTAAAATTCAATGCTGTCAAGAAGTTCTTACATTATGTCAACATAAATTTGTCTTGTAAGTTAAGCCATTTCCTGTTGTAGCCCTGAGGAACAGCTGGTCACCATCTTCTTTATGATCATTTTCCTTAAGCTCAAAGATAATAAAACTATCCAATGCTCTTTTTTCTTTTTCAGCTGAAGTCATCACAACTTATTCATATATTTTTTTCATAGATTTTTATTTTTTCTAATGACACCATTTATTTTCAGGGCCACTAAGCTTTCTGATATCCCTGGGAGATTACTAGATGGCAGCCACTGTTCCTTTCCATTACAGACAGTAACTTGCCAAGATGATTTCAAATTATGGCTGCCTATCTTTTAATACACTGCCAATGACATAATGTTCTATAAACAACACAAATATAATTGACATCTGTAATTAACATTAGGTCACACTTTTCTCTCCCACATTAAAAATGTCATCTTTGAAGCATTATTTCACTGGTTATGTTTGTGCCAATATAGATATATCCCAGATATATTAGCAGTGAACCATGCAGCAGGGAAAGCTTAAATCTCCAAATGCCCTTCACACACCAACTATTTTAAAAATCCTTTGAAACATGATGTGAATCACTGCCTATAATATAGAAGATTTATTAAATGTATATTTTTTACTGAACATAGTAGGTCTGTGTCTTCCCCATGCAGATCATGTGAATGAAATGTGAATATTCGGCCTGTTAGTTACTTGCATATGTTAAAACTGAAGCCCTTGTTTCCAATATTTTCTATGATTCTTTGATGACTTGTAGTTAGGCTTTGTATAGAGTTAGGTGGCTTATTGAATGAATCTGGTGCTTTTGATCGGTGTAATTATGTAATTGAGATAATATAAGCCCTCAGGCTTCAATTCTTTTTTCAATTATACATTTCTTCAATTAGACATTTAGCTTTCCAAAACTATAAACCTTCCTGATAATTATCCAAAATATTCTCTCTGTTTTGCTTAGAGAGCTTGAGTAAGTTTTTCCGATTTGTTAGAGTCAAAATTCTGACAAATTGGTAGGAAGAAAATGTGATATTCATCATGTTGCTACTGATCCTATACTAAGGCCAGATAAAGTCAGTTCTTAATCTGTTTACCAGAGCTCATCGACTAGATTTATCATTATATCCCAAGTTAATGCTATACCAATATTATTGCTGAATAAAGCAGACAGTTTACCAAACAATATATAGACTAAAATTCCATATTTGTTTTAACAAAAACTGTGTGGTTGTATTTATGCATAAGATAAGTCTGGAAGGACATCTGCAATATAATTAAAGTGATTATCATCTTAGAATGTTGGGGTCATGGGTTATTTTTATTTTATATTTATTGCATGCTTTTCTAATTTTTCTACATGTTCATTTTCTAGCAAACATGTATTACTTTATATAACTAAAAAACCCCCTAATTTTACATATTTTAAGTCTAAATCAGCTAAAAGTATATGTTCAAACCTGGAATAATGATTCAAATAATGGCCTAAAAATTCCAGAGTGAATTTGAAACTATACATATTAAATAAGCAAGGATCTTGTTTAAAGCATTGCTTCTTCAAAGTCTATCTAGCATGCTATGAGTACTCAAATATATTACCCTAAAACAAGTATTAATTATGCTAGCTAGAGAAACTGAGTGAAGTTGTGAACCATTCTTTTTCTTTTTCCTGCAAGCAAAATACATCCTACTTTACACATTGTAGTTGGATAATGGATATTAAGAATTGCCAACTAGGGGGAAAAAGTGAAAGGGGAATTTTAAGTCCTATGAAAATATTCTGGGGCATTAGATTCTAAATACAAATAAACATTGAGTTATGTCAGGAATGTTATGCAGCCATAATGCTGTCCATCTTGTATTCTCAGTTTTGTAGCTGGAAGTACCAGTTTAGTGTTCTGAAATTTCACAGTTGTGAAAAATTTCCTTCTCAAAACAACTTATTTGGAGTTCTAAATTTTCTTTGGGTAGAGAAATATGAAGGAAGCATGTTAATACAGAGCATTATAAACACTGAGATTACACATAAACTCATCGATGTACTAGCTGGAATATTTCACTGAAACTAAAGCATCAAATCACATTTTGTTTTTTTCCTTCATTCCTCATTAAGCTGAAACTTTGATCACTTTGCTCCTTGGTTTTTATGTGGCATAGGGAACTTTGGGGAGAGTCTTAGTTTTTAAGCAGTGGCGTGCTGGAAAAACAATGAAGAGAATAAGATGATCAGAGTTCTAAATATGATTCTTACTTATTTTCATTCCTATGGGGACAGTATAATATACTGACCAAGAGCATACACCATAGAGACAAACCACTTGGCTATAACATTGGCTAAGTATATGAATGTCAAGCTGTTTCACTCCTTTAAAATCATGAGTAATAAGAGTTAATATAACTGTACATGTTCATGTAGTCACTAAATAATATAAAATATGTAAAGATCTTAACACAATGACTAACATGGAAAACTACTCTATAAATGTTGTTGCTGTTATTCAGTCGCTTAGTTGTGTCCAACGCTTTGTGACCCCACAGACTGCAGCACGCCAGGCTTAAATGCTAGTTATAATTAATTAACAGATATTTATGAAGCATCTACTATGTGCTGGGTGTATATTAAAATCCAGGAAAACAATTATGAACATTAAAGGGTGGTATCTAGACTCACAGAGCTTTTAATCTTATAAAGGACAGGAAGAAACAAGCAATTTTGAATTATTGAGATCAGGGTGATTCAAGGTACTGTGAAGGTACATAGAAGGGGGTCCTATACCAGTCTGGGAAAACTTTATGCAGGTGGTACTGTCTACAATGAGACTAGATTGGAATGAATAGGAGTGAACTAGGTGAAGAAATGAGACAAACATATTCTAGGTAGAGTAACCAACAAGCAAAACTTCCCTTTTCAGTCAGGACTATTTTTGTAGGTAACCCAACTCAGATAGGCTAACAAAAGTGGCAGTTTATTAGCACATGTAAGTTAAATTTCAGACATAGGGAAGTTATCAGATGAACTTTATCAGGACTCTAATTTGATTTCCTTCTCATTTGTTGGCTCTGTTTTGATTTTTGTGCTGATTATGGATTTCCTCATGATATTAAATTGACTACTATATCAGTGTAGGCCTCACACCAAATTGGAAAAGAAAGCTTTCCCTATGTCTAATTATCGAACAAAAAATCTGGGAATTCATTATGATTGATCAACTTGGTCATGTGCTTATATCTGAACCAGTGACTGAGACATGGGAGATGGGGTCATATTGCATGGTCTGGCCATTCAAAATGTTCTTCAAGATCTAAGTAAGGTCAGTAGCACCCAGAAATCAAGCTGCTACTCAGTAGAGGGAAGGACAAAGGGATACTGGGTAGGAAACCAGGAGTGCCCACTAGAGACCAAAGGATGTGAGACAGAATGTTATGCTCAGTTCAGTTCAGTTCAGTTCAGTCTCCCAGTTGTGTCCAACTCTTTGCGATCCCATGAACCGCAGCATGCCAGGCCTCCCTATCCATCACCAACTGCTGGAGTCTATCCAAACCCATGTCCATTGAGTTGGTGATGCCAAGGAACTGAAATAAATTCAGTGAGTCTAAAACGCAGAAATCTGAGGAGGTTGGAGATGGGGAATGGCAAGTATGCAATTAGAGAAGCAAGCAAAAACCAGATGACATGGAGTTTTGAAAAATGCCTTAGAGATCTTAGCTTTCTTCATGAGATGTGAGGAGAGAAGTTTTCTTTTTTGTTGTTGTTGTTGGTTTTAGCAAGGACGTCAACAATCATACATGCGAAATCTAGCATGGAGAATGAATCAAAGAAAATTCCGACTGTGGGTTGAGGGACAATAAATATAGGAGACTCTTAATTCAAGTATAAAATTACAAGGACTTGAATAAGTGTTGGGAATATATTGATAACCGGTTTGCTGGGATTGAGGGAGAGAGAGGAATTTAAGATAATGCCCATATTCTAGGCTCAGGCAGTTGGACAGATGTCCACGCCATTTGCTGAGATTAGAATATCAGAAGGGAGAAAAGATTTGGAGGTTAAGATGATGCAGTCCAGATAGAAATGTTAACACAAGTGTGGAGCACAGGAAAGCTAAAAGGTTTTGAGATACTGTGAGCACCGTGGGGATGGTGAGGTAATCCAGGGAGCGTGTAGAGAACGAGAACAAAAAGCCCAAGATGGAAATTGAGGTGTTAGGAGGCTAAGAATGAGAGCCCACAAAGGTGACGGGAAAAGAGGGCCAAAGACAGAACAGAAAAACCCCAGTGAACCGAGAGAAGAGAGTATTTCAGAATGGGGAATAGTTACTGCCTAATGCAAGAGAGATGAGAGTGGCTCCAGAAAAGTGGGAATGCAAGCCAGATTGCAGTGGATTGACACACTGAAGTAAGTGGAGATGTGGCTACAGATGACTTTTCATTTAGCCACGAAAGAGTAACTGACGAGCAGGTGAGGGATTTGTTACTGTTAGTTTTCTTTAAGATAAAAGGATCTTGAATATTTAAGTGTCATTAGGAGGATTTGTGTATGAAGAGTTATATAACTAGTATATATATCTAACAATTTATATAACTAACATTTATGTAACTTACATATATAACTAACATTTTGGCACTTATGGTACCAGGCACTATTCGCAGTAGCTTATATGTATTAACCTTTTCTCATCCTCATAACAACCCAGTGAGCCTATTGCTATTACTAGTCACATTTTTGGAGAAGGCGATGGCACCCCACTCCAGTACTCTTGCCTGGAAAATCCCATGGATGGAGGAGCCTGGTAGGCTGCAGCCCATGGGGTTGTGAAGAGTTGGACAGGACTGAGCGACTTCACTTTCACTTTTCACTTTCATGCATTGGAGAAGGAAATGGCAACCCACTCCAGTGTTCTTGCCTGGAGAATCCCAGGGATGGGGGAGCCTGGTGGGCTGCCGTCTATGGGGTCGCACAGAGTCAGACACGACTGAAGTGACTTAGCAGTCACATTTTAAAGATGAAGAAACTGAGGCACAGAGGTCAAGTATCTTGTCTAAGGCTACAAGCTAGTAAGTTGTGGAGCTGGAATGAAACTGACAGCAGCCTGGCCCTGGAGTCTGTGCTCTCACCTTCCCTTGGCTGCTGCTGCTGCTGCTAAGTCGCTTCAGTCGTGCCCGACTCTGCGCGACCCCATAGACGGCAGCCCACCAGGCTCCCCTGTCCCTGGGATTCTCCAGGCAAGAACACTGGAGTGGGTTGCCATTTCCTTCTCCAGTCCCTTGGCTAGGTTGCCTTTACTTCACTCTGCTGGATCTAATAAACTGTAGCAGTAGAACGTGTAGCGGTGCAAGAACAGGCATTCTTGATGAAACAGAAGGGGATGTGGTTTAGCTGCAAGTGACAAAAAGGGATAATTTTGGCTTAAGGTGAAAGTTTATTTTTTTGTCATCCAGAGAGCTAGGGAAGCAGTATGGCACTGATGTGATGCTGTTTTGTGAGGGAATGAATGTCCTTCCGTATTGTTGCTTCATTGTGAATGGCTGAAAACCTCGAAGTGGACCTCTATGCCTATGCTAGCCAGTATGTAACCACCAACCACGTGTGATTTTTGAGCACCTGAAATATGACTAGTCCAAACTGAGTGTGTAGCAGCTGTTAAAATACACACCAGAAAAAATGCAAAATACCTCATTAAAAACTTTTAAATAAATTATATATTAAAGTTAGAATTTGGACATTGGATTAACTGAGATGTATTATTGAGCCATTTCATTTATTTCTGTTTATTTTTAAATATGGCTAGTAGGAGATTTAAAGTTACTTTCATAGCTTGCATTCATGGCTTGCATTATACTTTTATTGGACATTGCTTCTCTGGACTTTACATGTACATTCCATACAGCAGTATGAAGGAGGGAAGAGGTTATACCCACTTCTTTTAAGTATACTTCTCAGAAGTCATATGCATTCTTTGCTTTCATCCCATGGCCACATTTAACTGAAGTTATAGATGAGAATTATAATATTGATTCTGAATAGTCACAAGTGCAGCTATAATTTTTCAATTATGTTGGTTCACAAGAAGGGTGAAATACATATTGGGGCATAATTAGCAGACTCTGACACAACTCCAAAGCACAGATTGCAAAATTAACTTTAGTCTCAGGTGACAGGAGGCATGTTGCCTTCAGCTGAGCATAAGTACAAGATGGATGGGATTATAGCTATTTTTGCAAATTTCGTGTTAAGAAGTTGAGAGAATTTTTATCTTATAGCTTCTACATTTGTTTTTTTCTGTGCTGAGGAAATGATGCCATTTGTTGGCTCAGATTGAGTCAAAGAGTGATGGAGCTGTTTCGAGAGTCAGGTTGGAATTGGAGACCATGAATTTATATTGCAAGCAACCTGCATGGTTGTGGAATTTTTGGTAGCAGTGCCCAGCAGCCTAGGTGTATGTAAGAGAAAAGGTGGAAGTTATTATTATTCAAAATTGAGGCTTTATTGGGAAAATGCCAATGAAGACAAATGGGATGAGGAAGGTGAAGATGTTTACATGAGAGCAGTTGAAGGGATGGACAATGGAATCTAACGTGGAGAGGGGAGTATGTGAAGACTAATTAATGCCTGCTGATAGCTCAGGATGAAATACACCGGCCCAGAGAATGAAGAACCTAAAGAATAGGTGCAGTCACTAAGTGAGAGGGCCAAAAGTGGAGAACATTGTGGTCAATAATTGGATTGCATTTAATTTCAGTTTTCCAGAGATAGGATAGGTCTTGGTCATGACAAATCCAGTGGGCTGTGAGAATGAGTGGCTGAATTAGAGTGGAAGAGAAGGTCATTTGAAGTGAAGAGGTCAAGAAACTGAGGGGTATGGGGTTTAGTGGAGGAATGTGGTTCTTTAGCTGTCAGTCTGTTTTAGTTTCAATCACTGTAAAATGAGAGATTCATATCAGATCTATCAGATCATTGGTGGGAGACAACTCTCCACGAGTCTGTCTTATTTCTGCAGATTTTGCAAACCGAGACACTAATGATTTTCGCTTTGGATTATCATTTCAAGGATGCTTTTAGAGCAAAGTCTTATATGATACAGATAATGTCTCCCTCTTGAGTAAACAGCAGGAATGCTGACTGTTCACTATAAAAGGTTAGGGTACTCAAGTTCAGGGTTTCTCTTCTGTAACACCACACCCCCATATAAAGGTATTACTTGGTCATCTTCACACTGATCTTGGGAATTAGGGCTTGGGGAACAGCACAAATGCTAATAATTCAGCCAGTGTTATTGCTGTGAGCTATAAAGTTCTTTGTCTCTGACCCAGGGTTTTTGTGTCTTCGGTATGTGTTCATAAAACGGTGGTAGGTTAATTTCTTAGCTTGTATGTAGATTAAAATCTCAGACTCTCATGATTCCTGTCAATTGTTTCTAAATTTCACTGGGCTCTAATATACTCTATGAGCCTTCTTTCTCTATTAGGGTGTTTCATTGCCTTTTTTTTTTTTTTTTTTAAATTCTGCTCTCCTGAAAACCAGAGCCACGTTATCTTATTTCTATTTCCTGTTGGCCCCCTCAGTTTGACAATATCCTCTTTTAATACTTTTAGATGCTTTGCTTGGTGAATTATCATTAAAAATGGAATACTCCATTGTTCATTATTTCAGCCCCATGATTGATTGATCTAGGTTGCTTTTCCCAGCTATATTTGATATGAAAATCCTTGCTAAATATTTGAGTACTTTGGCAGTTCCAAAGCTTCACCACAATCAAGTGCAAGCTTTTGCATCCTATATGCTAACTATAGCAGGTGGATAAAATCAATTGGATGTGTAAATTCTTTAAATAACAGCAAATGGAGCAAATTGAATTTCAAAGTGGAAAAAAGGTGAACCTGAGAAGCAGTGGTAAGAAGGTCATCAGCAGAATTAGCAAAAAAGTCTGGCAAAGTTACAGTTAGGCAGCCAGTAATACTCTATTGATCAGACTTTCTCAATCAATGAGGCTGTGCCTAGATTATTGATGCAAAGGTATTAAGCAAAATTTTATTTCAGCTAACTTGTTGGCTCAGATGTCAACTGAAAGTCATTTCCCCAGTCAATCAAATATACAATAAATTTGAGCAGATCTAGCTCTTAAACATTCTTGTGTCCACTCTGCTTTCCAATCATACAATTACCTTTGAGAGGGTTACAATTAGATTAATATATGAAGTAACACATGGGGGAATGCACCGTATATCTACAAAGAAAACAGAAAAGCATATTTCTAGGTTAAAAATATAGATATGAAATATTATTTTTCTCTGTTGAAGATAAGGTAATTGAAATTATTTGAAATGATATGTGTTTAATCTCTGTTCAGCTCACAGTTTGGTAGTCTTAATTCCCAGCATCCATCTGTATATTTCGTAACACCCACTGCGATGTCTGCTACATCTAAAAACTGGAGTTAAGGACAAACTGTTTACAAGAATAGCAAACAAAACATGTGCTAATAGATAAGTTTTCCTTTTTTTTTTTGGGGGGGGGGGAGAGTAGGTGGGGCAGACATTTGGTAGAGTGATGACTGATCATTCTGGAAAAATAAAATTTCCCTTCTTCAGGGTGCCTGTTTGGTTGGAGACCTAATCTTTTCTTTTGTTTCACTTTTGTCTGAGTCTAAATGTCTTTACTATTTTCAACTTCACCTGGCTTCAGATAATATTGATGTCTTTATAACATTAGTTGCTTTATAATATTAGCCCTTCTATCATACAACTCTATTTTTGTAATTTTGCATAATCTTTTAGACCCAGCTCCTGTCACCACCCTCTAGTGGTGCCTCTTTGTCTCTCTCTTCTGTCCAGTGTCTACACCCATCACTTTCTTTAGTGCTAAGGAGGCTTATCCACACATCCTGTCTGCCCAGACTCAACAACTCAGACTTCCACGTGAAACTATACTATGAAGACCTCATCTTAAAAAATTAAAAAGGAAAGCTTTTCCCTTCTCCAGGGGATCTTTCCAACCCAAGGATTGAACGCAGGTCTCCCACATTGCAGGTAGATTCTTTACCAGCTGAGCCACAAGGGAAACCCAAGAACATTGGAGTGGGTAGCCTATCCCTTCGCCAGCAGATCTTCCTGACCCAGGGATTGAACCAGGGCCTCCTGCATTGCCGGTATTCTTTACCAAATTCCAGGCTTTATTAAGTGAAAGAAAGGAAAGGAAAGTGAAGTCGCTCAGTTGTGTCCGACTCTTTGTGACCCCATGGACTGTAGCCTACCAGGCTCCTCTGTCCATGGGATTTTCCAGTACTGGAGTGGGGTGCCATTTCCTTCTCCAGCGGATCTTCCTGACCCAGGGATGGAACCCATGTCTCCTGCATTGTAGACAGACGCTTTACTGTCTGAGCCACCAGGGAAGTCCATTATGTCTTTATTATAGGCTTTATTATGTCTATGTAAATCCTGGACTAACTTCAGTATTTGTCATTGAAATGGTGATTATGGAAAGCTGTCATTCACACACAGTCTGAGGCTCAACCTGAGTTTTGCTGTATCATTTTCTATTGTTTAATAAAGCTACTTTATATCCTCTCTTCTCAAATAGAGTTTAAACTTCTTAGAGACAGGAAATAAATTGTTCATTTTTAATTTTATCTGTAGAACTCCAAACAGGGATGGAGACAGTAATGGTACTTGTAAGCACTTGATACAGATTTTTTATCATGTAGATGAAAAACCAAGACTAAGGCTTTTTTCTAAAAATAGTTAAAGCTGGTAGTTTTGGTGTCCGTGTAAGGAAGTGCCCAGGCCCCTAGAATGCATCTGCATTTTGCCTAATTGACTTTGATCACCTCTTAACTGAATCAAGTCAGCTAAAATCACAGCTAGAATTCATAAAAATCCACTTTTACTATTAATTATGCCTCTTTCACTTTTTAAAATAAATAATCATGAAATAAGGAGAGCTTTGAACTCAAGCTGAAAAACAATTCCTTTCAAAGCTTCATTAAAATAAAAATATGCTTGCAAGATCAATGGGGTTGTTTTTCTCTTTCTCATTTTAAATGAGAACTGGTCAAGAATCAGAAAAGAGAAAAAAGATGCCCTAACCAACTACTATCAAGTGCTTTCTTCCATCAAAGATGAATTGTTTCTAAATTTGCAAAATGAAACTTCTTTGTATAAATTCTCTTTTTAGGTATTTTTAAATCTCTTAATTTTGCTTTAATTTTTTATTTATTTTTGGTGTGTAAATTCTTCATGAGCCTTTCAGGAAGAAAATTTATTTCTGCAAATTAAAAATAGGATGTCATACTCCAAGCTGGTGCTGGTTTTATATCTTTAAAATACCATGCCTTATAACATCTAAACCTCAGGCTGTCTTCAGTCAAACACTGGAATTGAAAGCTGTCGCCCATGAGTGCAGAGAAGCTGATAAGATACTGTCATATCACACTATATTTAATGCTGTTCACATTTTCCTTTACAACCAAAGTAATATGAAGAATGTTGGTTAGGGACTATATTCGTCTCTAGCTGTAACAAAGTACCACAAACTGGGTGGCTTAAAACAACAAAAATTAATTCTCTTGTAGTCTGGAGCCTAGAAGTCTAAAAACAAAATGCCAGCAGGGCTATGCTTCCTCTGAGGCTCTGGATAGAATCCTTCTTTGCCTCTGCTTGGCTTCTGGTAGTGGCGACTGATCCCTGTAGTTCCTTGTCTTACAGCTACATCACTTCAATTTCTGCCTCTCCATATTGGTCTCTATCTTCATCTGGCATTTACCACTTCTTATAAAGATACCTATTATATTATATTAGGACCTACCCTAATGACCATACTTTATATTGATTATATCTGCGAAGACCTTGTTTTCAAATAGGGTCACATTCACAGGCGTCTGGTGTTAGAACTGTTTAGGGGATCCTATTCAACCTATAACAGGGATGAAGGTGAAAAGGGTTGAACCCTAAGAACTAAGTATACAAAATTTATAATTTTTAAAGTGTCTTTAAGTAAAAAGAAAATTCTATTTCTCAGCAACCATGTAATTTTAGCCAGAAATGTAGTGGACTTTTCTACTTGTATTGCAAACTTCCTATGTTTATAATATTTTGTTGATCATTTATTAGACTAATTCATTGAAAAATAGATTTTGAGGCTCCAATCTTCCTCCTCTGAAGGCCATTTGCTTTTGAACCATCCTTTTAATAGATCTCTTCTGTACAACATATACATTTTTCTATATCATCTGAAAAAATATTCTATAATTTAAAGTATTTATATTTAATAGGACCTCAATAAATATGTTTTAGAGGTAATTACAGTACCTTTTATCTATATCTGTCTATATATAGAGAGATATTGTGTGTGTTAGTCATTCAGTTGTGTCTGACTCTTTGCAATCCCACAGACTATAACCCACCAGGCTTCTCTCTCCATGGGATTCTCCATGCAAGAGTACTGTAGTGGGTAGCCATTCCCTTCTCCAGGAACTCTACTTCAAGCTTAATCAAAATATCATATATGAGCATATGCTTATGTGCAGTCTTTTTATTGTACTTAATGTAAAAAGTAGATATCACCTTAAGCACATGAAGTGTGGTAAGAAAAATCCTGTTGTATCTGTTTGTGATTAACCATAATGCTTCCATATGTGGCATCTCTCTTTGGATTCAAGCTGTCTACAGTAACTTGATCAGGGATATAATTACACCCCACTTGAATCAAGAAAGTCAAATAATGTCAAAAACAATCATTTTACTTGTAGACATTTTGAGGATTAAAAGTTGAAAAAATGCAGATAGCATGATATTAACATCTCACTGAATCAAGCTGATCTAGCAGAACCTGGAAAATGGAAGGATTGAAAATTATATAATAAAAGTATACTCTAGGGAAATACAGAAAAGTTTATGCTTTTACATGTATATGCATGTGCATATAAGTATTTGTTGGCTTTTAGTTAATGCCTGAACCATCAAGTTCCTATTCTTAAAATATTGTCATTGGTACTACATCTTCCAATATACTTAGTCTTTGTATACTTTTAGTTTGTTACCTTCAGTATTGATAAAATAATGTCATTAACCCAAGTAATATAAAAATGAAATCATTAATTTCTATAAGAGATCTTAATAGTTGTATAATCCTACCTATAACATTTCAAAACAAATAATCCAAAAAATTGAAAAACTCAGATAATTTACCTACACCACCAGTTTTCGGCAAAACTAAGAACAAAATATTTAACCTCTATGTCAGAACTAATTTCTACTACCAGAAACCCCAATTTAGTGCAGTCAGGAAGGAGTTAAGTCAAAGTCAGCTGGGCTGAGATGGAACCAAAGAATGAGGTAAGCATGGGTCATAGAATTTATAAAGCAGACTGCAAAAAAAATCAAGATTATGATGCTGCTGCCTTTTAATGTGAATGCTTTACATCTCTAGAATTTGTGCCAGTTTCAAGCTGTCATTGACATACACTTGATCTCGTCAACCAGATCTGTGACTATTTTATAGTAGTATCTATACTACTATAGCTAAACAGGATGTATGTAACTGATAACCACTGTGAAATTCCTTAAAATAAGAATTAGGGAAACTTCTCACAGTACAAGTACGGACTTTTTTTTAACACACATTGCATATCGCACTGTGAGCATATGCTCTTTCATATTTTCCTAAGTTAGATTCTACAAAAGCTCTATGAAATAAATAGAGAATAATGTATTTTTAAACATCTATACATTTAGATAACTCACACCACACATGTATTAATAGAACATTGCAATTTCGATTCCTACCAAAACAAAGGATAAAAAGTCTATCTTGCTGAGCTTCCATATAACAATCAGCAACAAAAAATTAAATTTTAGCTATTTAAATTAAATGGGTTAGATTTGTGTACTTACACATAATACATTTTGAATAAATTTAAATTTTGATAAAATCTAATAATTTTAGTCTTACTTGTTAGCCACAGAATTACAGGCCATTTCGTCTGTATGTAGCCACCATCTGTCTGTTTCTCTCTCTTTCTCTCTTTCTTAGGTGCCCAGGATTAGCTCGAGTTTCTTAAATAAAGAATCCAGTTTTGGGTTCTTGATAGAAAATATCTTCCCAATAATTCTTACCAGGTTAAATTCAGGACAGATTATGACTGAGTGCTGCCTACAACTAGGTTGTAAGTTGATTCCTTAGCTATAGAGGTCCTGCCCCATTATTTGACATTCTTGATTCAAGCAGTGTGTAATTATAGGCCTAATCAAGTTTCAATAGTCAGCCTTAATAAGAATCAGTAGCTTGAATTTCATTGTCAACCATCATTTAGTTTCATGAGAAACGGAGTGCTGAGAATGATGTGGCCTTTTTGTCCACCTCGTGTTAGGAGTTGGTTTACTGATTCTGTACCAGCTGGGATCTCCATTGTACTCCCTTTTTACAATAGTCACAGATAAAATGCAGAGGAACAAAGTTTGCCTTGTTATAAGAGTCACAGATGAAATTATTTTGGAGGAGCTGGAAATGTTTACTCTCAGATACCTCCCCAGCCCAAACGGCTATTGCCTATATTTGCTGTTATGATCTAAATACACCTGGGATAGAGTGATGCCAGACTTGTCTGGGTTGTTTATATATATATATATATATCAGTATGAATGGGCTTATCCTTCTATTTCCTGAGATGAGTTTTAATAGAGGATTTGGAAAATACCTAGGAAGGGGAAGCCCTGAATGAGATGATTTTGCCTTTAGCCAGCTCAGATTATAGTCATTTTTTTTCCAGAAAAATTCTGTGATGGGTTTACCAAAATATGTGTACTTTTCTGATTGGACATACCAGAAGGACAACTATTTAGTTGAGCATTTACCTCTAGGGATAAAAACATAAACATGTTCTAAGGAAGGATGGTCTGATGGCAAGAAGCACCATTTATCACAAATATTTACTGACCCTGGGCCTGTGCACACAGCCAGTATTTGGTATTCCAGAGCTGAAGAGACTTAAGATTTGTTACTCTTTCTAAAATTATATGTCTGTTGTGATAACATGGCGTTTTGAAAGGTGATCATATTTGTTTCACATTTCAGCCTTTGACAGTCTAAATGATTTCCTTGATGGGAAAAAAATCTAATTTGGATTTTTTTCTTCTAAATTTAAACATCATTATAAAATTTTATGAAAATATTATATTTTATACAATAAAGTATGAAAATAAAGTTGTGGGTATACTGTACATGATGTTAGAATCATGTTTTGCATAGTATAAACTTTTAGCAATTATAATGTCATAAGTGAGAGATTTAGCAACTGCTCTAAACCTTCCATTTTTATTTGATAGACTTGAATGGTGCTTAAAAGGACAGAATTAGGAGCTAGACTATACAGGTTCATATCCCAGTTCTGTCATTTATTAGTAATGTGACTTTGGAGAAGTTATTTAATCTTTTAGTCCCTCAATTTTTTCATCTGTAAAATGAGAGTGATAATAACAGTACATCAATCATAGGGCTGCTCTGAGGATTAAATAAGTTAGCCTTTGTAAGACACTTAGAGCAGTGCCTAGCACCTTGAAAGTACTTACACATGTGTTCATTAAATAAATAAACCTGAAGATATTTAATAGTCAGAATTATATTCATTATCTCTTCATATTATTTTGTATTAATTCATAGCATGACAACTCTGTAATACTTAGCCTTTGAAATAGTACTGAATGTAACAAATGCTTGGGAACTAATGTTTAACTTAAGTAATTTGAAAATTAAAAAAAAAAAGAGCATTCAGCCATATTAGAATCTCAATTTGAGGGTTGCCATTTAGAAGCTCCTATACCACCATGCTTAGAAGTGGATGACTGTGATTTCTTTTGAGGACGTATTCCACTGTTATTTTTTATATGATACCCAGCTAACACCCCTGGTTGCTTGGCTGGTAAAGAGCCCGCCTGCAATGCGTGAGACCCTGATTTGATTCTGGGTGGGGAAGATCCCCTGGAGCAGGGTTAGGCTCCCCCCTCCAGTATTCCTGGGCTGCCCTGGTGGCTCGTCAGTAAAGAATCCACCTGCAATGAGGGAGAACTGGGTTCGATCCCTGCGTTGGGAAGATCCCCTGGAGGAGAGCATGGCAACCCACTCCAGTATTCTTGCCTGGAAAATCCCCATGGACAGATGAGCCTGGCTGGCTGCACGACTGAGAAACTAAGCAGGGCACGCAGCATAACTGGCACACCAGGCCAAATTTGTATGAGGTACTGATCAGTTCACCTGTTTGTCTGCAGGTTTGATAATTTTTGCAAAAATGATATATGGAATATATGGTGGTTGAATTGATGTTGCTGCTATTAAAATTAGTGTGGTATAGCTTTTCACCATTTCTAATGCAGTAGTATCATAAAAGAATAAACTCGGAAGACGTTCTCCTTCCTTGGTAACTCAAAAATGTTCATAGCTTCTTGTTTAAATAACAGCTTTTTAGCTGTGTCAAGAAATTTTCTTACTCAGAATTATTCAGTACCTCTCCAGTCTGAATGTCAACTACAGGGCAAACAGAGACATACATTCAGTGCCTTCTGAATGAAACAGGCATTGTGGATACACATTAATTTTATTATATTTGAGTGAGTGAGTGAGTAAAGGCGCTCAGTCGTGTCTGACTCTTTGCGACCCCATGGACTGTAACCTACCAGGCTCCTCTGTCCATGGGATTTTCCAGGCAAGAATACTGGAGTGGGTTGCCGTTTCCTTCTCCAGGGGATCTTCCTGACCCAGGGGCTGAACCTGGGTCTCCCGCATTGGAGGCAGACGCTTTAACCTCTGAGCCACCACATTTAAATTTCTGCCTTATCACATCACACCCAACATTAAAGACATCTCTCACATAATACTTTCTTCAAATTGTTTCATATGACCATGGTGAATTTTAAAACAATAGCTAAAGCAAGAGCCCTATTAATTTATTCGAAAGTTCATGTAATCCAAAGGCAGAACCACAAACTTCTGATGGGATATTTCTTTAAGATCCCAGTTTTACCGTAATTGGTTACATATCCAATGAAGAATGACTTGATTAATTGTTGAGCTTCCATCTGTAAAATAAACATTTGTTGCTGTTCAGTCACTCTCATGTCTGACCGTTGACATGGCAGCAAGGGACTGTCCAGTGGACTGCAGCATGCCAGGCCTTCCTGTCCTTCACCATCTCCCAGGGCTTGCTCAAACTCATGTCCATTGAGTCAGTGATGACATCCAAACATAGTTTGTCCTCTGTTGTCCCCTTCTCCTCCTGCCTTCAGTCTTTCCCAGCTTCAGAGTCTTTTCTAATGAGTTGGCTCTTTGCATCAGGTGGCCAAAGTACTGGAGATTCAGCTTCAGCATCAGTCCTTCCAATGGATATTCAAGGTTGATTTCCTTTAGGACTGACTGATTTGATCTCCCTGCACAATCAGAATCTTCAGGTTGCATAGTGGTCAACTAGAAACAATTATTTGATCAATCTTATACCACATTAAATATCTTAAGGATGACCTTGGTTTCTTAAGAAGTTCTAGATCTCTATGTTTACTTGGGAATGGGCAAAACTATTTGGACAGCATTCATAAACGTACTGGCTTCTACATAAGTCAAAAACTGAGGAACACCAGTGGATAGGGAAGGGTAATTAAAGGAGTTGAATTCATACTATAAACCAACTAATAAACCATTGTCAGACTGAACTGCTCATTAATAATAATTCCTCAAAGGGAAAAATGTTGCAATCACAGGAGAAGCAGCAGAAAGGAAGACAAGGCATATAGCAGGATGTTCCTTTGGGATCAGGTTGATTCCAGTAATGTTTATCAATGCTCTGAATGATGGAAGAGAAAGCATCCTTATTAGATTTTCCAATAACCCAGTTACAGAGGAAAAAAGAGGAAATTAATTCAAGGAGACTTTGACAAATAAGAAATGGCCTGTCAACACAAGTTCAGAAAAGGGCAAGTACAAAACAAGTATTAGGCTTGGACTATCATTAATCTGATAAAAGATGGGAATGGCCAGAATGAGTGGCCAAAAGTAGACCTGGGGCTCTGAAGAAGGTGAATAAGAGTCAGTAATGTAGTACCACCGCCATGAAATACGTACTGATTGAATATTAGGGCATATGCAATAGTAATGACAGACATTATATAATGGAGGAAAAATAGACCCACTCAGGAAAGGTTAAAGAAGGTAAAGTAACCCAAACAGAGGTTTTGCCATCAAATATCTGTACACTATTAGGTCATTCCTTTTTTGCATAAGTTATACCATAGAAATCAACAAATACCAAAGACTTCCTGTATATACTTATTCATAAGTAAAACTGATCTGGAAACAATGGTGGTACCCCCTGATAGCACCATCACTATACATGCTTATTAGCCAGTTTTCAAATTGGGTGGCCTTTTAACTGAAGAGGACCCATGGCTGTTGTCCTCTTTCTGACTGAATACAAATTGCCGTGTTTGGTCAGATCTTTAGTCCAATTCAATACCCAGACTCTAAACATGCCCTGAAGAATATCCTACTGAAAACCGCCATCTTTGATATACTCTTGACACTAAATGCACTTTTTGATAAATCCCAAATATCTGTCACAACCCATTCTTAACTTATTAGCTATGAATTTAACTAAAACTAATTGCAGATTCTCTGTATTTTTAGTGTATACTACTGTTTGCCATGATAGGTTCCATTTACTTAGCACTTAATGTGCCAAGGTATTACTTTTGCTTTTGCCATTGTTTAGTCTCTAAGTCTCTGTGACCCCATGGGCTGTAGCGACCAGGCTCCTCTTTCCATGGCATTTCCCAGGCAAGAATACTGGAGTGGGTTGACATTGCCTCCTCCAGAAGATCTTTCAGACCCAGGGATCACACCTGGATCTCCTGAGTCTCTTTAATAGGAAGGCAGATTCTTTACCACTGCACCATCTAGGAAGCCTACTTTTATTTGTCCTGAATTTACTGTTATAAAACCCAAGTCCTGGCTATAAGATTCCAGTAACTGATAAACAAATCTATTCTCTTTTTTCAAATATTTATGCCATTTCTTTTCCTAGATTTTTTGTTTTCTTCAGGAAGCTACCTTTTGTCAGTTTGGGTGAGATATCAAAAAATAACATTCTGAATTATCTGGAAAGGCTATTAAAATGCTCCTCCATTTTCCAATGGTATATCTATGTGTGGCCATATTTACTTCAACCAAAATGACATATTTCCAGTAGATTAGATTAAGATACAGATTCAAGAGTCCAACTGATTTCTATTATGCCAGACTTTAGAGAGATTTGCAGAAATGTAAATATTTTCACTCAACTCACTGTTTTTTTTTTGAAAATATATTTGTTTTTCACAAAAATATGTTGCTTATGCAAGCATGTACTGTGTTCATTATGTCTTTTTCTAATAAATAATGGAGCTTTATCTCTTTTAATTTCTAATACAGTAAATCTCAAAAATTTTATCTGTATTAAAACTTTTTGGGGTCCTTGATAATTCATTAGAGTCTAAAATGATCTTAATAACAGAAAGCTTGAGAACCACTTCTTAAATAATATAGAGGAGATATCTAGTGTATAAAATTAAGAATAGTTTAATATAATTATTTACTTTATAGTTAAAAAGGGTTTATGGATTAGAGTAAAAAGAAATTGTATTTAACAAACATTTCCCAGCATTTATAAGGCACTATTCTAAGATCTTTATTAATATCAACTCATGAATCCTCTGCATAATTTTATGAAGTAAATACTATTCTTCTTCTCTTGTTATGGATGGGGATGCTGAGACATGATACTAAGTAAGTGGCTCAAAGTCACATAGCTAGTGAATATCAGAGGCATAGATGAACCTTAGCAGTTTGACTTCAGGATTTGTGCTGTCTTATCTGTGACAAGATGTGTCTCTGAGAGCACTGACCATACTATCGGGTGCTAAATAGGGCGCAGCTATTGTTTTCTATGGGCCTCATATGTATCTAGAACCATCCTAGGTGTCTGTCACACTTTATCTTGTTTATCAGCAAAATACTTTGCAAAACTTATATTCTACTTTTCATTTTGCAAATAAGAAAACTGAGACTTAGAGACATTCAGTAGCTTGCTTGAAGAAACAGCTATTTTAATACAAGACAACCTCATTGAGGGTTCAGCTCTCTGTTTAATTTCTAAACCATATCTGTCTAGCATTTCCTTTTACAGCTCTAAAGATAACTATTCCCAGGACCCTACAAGAAAATAGTTTAAAGGCAAACCATATCTCAAAAACACTGGTATTTTAAATGTCCTTCAATTACTGGGAAATCACGATTATTATACATAAATGGTTATGTATGGGCCATGTGTAATAAAATGAGATCTGTCTATGTCTATCTAGTTATCCATCTACTTAATTCTGCTGTGTAAAAAGGACCATAGAAGATGTATATATTTTTGGCAAATATAGGATTAGAACTTCTATAAATTGTAAAGATAATTAAAACAGAATACTAAAATGTGAATTCCCATAATATTAGTAATAGATAATATTTATTTAGGGTTAAGTGCCACATATAAACACTTTTCCTATATTTTTAATTCTTCCAATAACTCTATGAAGAACGTGTTGTCATCCTATTCTATAAGGTAGAAAGTAGTGGCTAAGACATGTACTAAAGCATGTAGCTAGAAAGTAGCAGCAGAATCAGGAAATGTCAATTTGAGAGCAAACCCCTGTTATTCTTTTACAAACAATGTGGACAAAAGGGAATATTTTTTCAGTTATAAAATTCTCTAATTTTATTTTATTATTTCTTTAAATGATTACCATGATTTATCAATAATATTAATATGACTCTGTGCTACTGAAATGTAGGTGGGGACAAAAGCCTGAAGCTATTAAAAAGAGTTCTGGAATTATAAAAACTTACTATCAGAATTATAATTATCAGAGTTAACATTTCCCTCCTCTCCAGTTGAGCTAAAGGTAATATTAAGTTCTATAATTAATTGTTAACTTACATTTTTTACTAGTACAACCTTATTCTATAAACTGAATGTTTAACGGGAAATAGTTTTCCTGTTCCTTTACTATCTTATTTTTCTGATTGCACTGGATTTTAACCTCCATTTTGTGATATTTTCTATTCCATAAGAATATCATTTTAAAAAGTCTTGATTATCCTAACCTAGGCAAAAATAAAAATTAGAAAAGCTAATTCCTATGTACTGGTTCATTTTGGTGATAAATGAACATAAAAAGAGTGTGTTAAATCATTCTAACACTGTCTTCTTTTATTTACTAGTTGTGAATCATCACTTATTCAATTTTCTTTTGTATGTGGACTTCTGTTTGTATCTGTTTTAACTTAATTTTTGACCAGGTTTCATTGCCATTTCAGTATCATTTGCACATTAGAAGACATTGGACATACTGAGGCCAACCTTCATTACCAATAAATCAGAGTTTCTCATTAAGAGCTAATGAGCTCTTATATTGTCCCTCTGATTATTACCCTTGTTCCATTTGAAAAAGAAAACATTTTATCTTTTTTATTCTCTTTTCCAATCCTACCTTTCAGGGAATGAGTGTTTTTAAGGAACAGTAGTGAGATGAGCTTAACTCATCTTCAGCCTTGCTTCCTTTTACTCTCTAGTGAAAGAAAGAGATAGTATTATATTTTAGGTTAATAAGAGTGTTGCCTCTTAACTGATTTAGAAATAACATTGAATCCTTGCTCTGCCATTTATCTCCCATGTAATATTGCGTATTTTATTAAGCCTAGCCATGCCTCAGTTTCCTTATCTCTATTTATAATCAGGATTAGATTAGATAATGGGAGGGAAGTTTGGGGGAGAAGGGATACACCCATACATGTGGCCGAGTCACTCTGCAGTGGACCTGAAACTATTACAACATTGTTAATCAGCTTGTACTCCAGTATAAAATAAAAAAGTTTTTAAAAAGGATTAGATAATTAATGCAAAGCGCTCGGCACACTGCCTGGCACATAGTTGAGTACATGGTAGTTATGATTGGAGGAATGAATTGGCTCCCTCAGGGAATCTGTGCCCTCACCTGTTGTAGATATCTTTCCCACCTGCCGGCTATCTAAAGCAAGAGTCTTCTCCATGAAAGAAGAAAAAAATGAGATTTTCTCCCAAATAGGTAAATACGTATCTCAACCTTTGTTCTGGGGAGAAGTAGTGAGGCTCAGCAATACATTTGTAATTTAAAGGAAGAGGAACGATAATATTTCATGGAAGTAGTAACGGAAAACAAAATAGCCAGATGTAATATGCTCTTTTCAACTATGAAATTAGGTTGTGGGGAAAGAAGCAACCTCATTAATTAATCAATAGATGCATTAAACAACTGTATAAATCAATTAAATAGCAATCTATAGTAATATCCTCAGAAAAATAACAGAAAATATTGAACTCATTATAAAAGAACATAATGCTATTTTTACAAAAATAATATTCAAAAAATCAACAAAAGTTCAGAAATTATTGGAAGAAAAGAAATTTGAGAGACAATAAAGCAGTGTTGGCATACAAAAACAATGAAAACATCTGAAGTTAAAGTTGATGGGATAACTTAGAAAGTAAAAGGAAAATAGTAACAACAAGATCAGATAAAGAATAATTTTAAGAGTTCCAGCCTCTAATGAATATATTTGTTCCAGTTCCAGAGAGAGAGAACAGAGAAAATGAAAGAGACGGGGGTCAAAGAAATGCCAGGAAAAAAACTTCCAGGGTTTCCAAACATCCTTAACAATCAGGAACTGAACTGAATGGAAATTGCTGAAGCCTGTCAGTTATCACTAATCTGTTTTCCAGTTTATAAAATTTTGTTGTTAGTATCACTTCTTTCGTCATGTCTTCTGCTCTTGTTGTAGTAGGCTTTCATATGGGTGTGAATGTTTGCCTCTTTTTCTTCTTATTTAGTTGGAATGCTCTTATCATTAAAAAAAAACAAAAATCTTCATGGCTTAATATTGATAGTAGAGTGCTGATCCATAGTAAGCACTCATCATACACCTGCTGAATAAATGAGCAGTTTTGGAATATACAACATCAGAACCAGACCAAACCATATGCATTATCTCCATATGCACATGAAGATACCTATTTCAAATTTACCTATTGCTAACATTATAAATTTGGGCATATTGCTTATCTCTAAGCCTTAATCTCCTCATCTGTAAAATGATGTTAATCATAAATGAGACATTATTTGAATATAAGGAAATAGAATTCATAAATTATCTAGCATAGTGCCTGGAACGTGGTAGGTAGTTAATAAATGTTCACCGGACCCTCCCTGTTTTTTTGTACGATCAACACATCACCACGCATTTGAATAAGACCTTGAATTTCCACTCAGTATTTAATTCAAAGCCTGCTTTTAATTCAGCTATTTGTAAGCACAACCTTTTCATGGAACTCTAAAGATTTTCATCAATATATACACTGTGACTTTTATTGAGAAAAATACTAAATTTGTATTCTGCCCAAAATTGTTAAGTAATAAATTTCACCTATTAAATATTGTAAAAAGAAAAGTGATAGATATGCTCTCAAATTTGTGCCAGTTAACGGTGAATTTTTAACAATTTGATTTCTACTTTGAAATACAAAAGATATTGTTAACTCCTTCTAAACTACAATCATTTGTTTTCGTGGTTACTCAGCTGTTAGTTGCTCAATCCCACGAACTGTAGCCCACGTCTCCTCTGCCCATGAAATTCTCCAGAGAAGCATACTGAAGTGGATTTGCCTTTCACTTTTCAAATCTGTATATAATTCACTACTTGCGTGTAAGGACAGAATTGGACTCAGATCTTATTATTTACTCAGATTGAGAACAAGTTAAGATTTAGGGTTGGGAACCAGCTGGGGCAGAGTCCCACCAGTAAATGAATGAAGGTCTCCATTTTTTTACTGAGGAAAAGGAAAAACTTTTAACTATGTTCCACATTAGCCAAATTCACAGTTTATGGAATAATACAGGGAAAAACCACAAATAACTTGTCATTAGAGCTACTCATTTCTTTTCAATAACCTACTCTCCTCTACTTGTTTGTTTCCTTGAGAATAAATATTTAAAACTAACAAACAAGAAAAAAACAAGAAAATCTTTTCTGTGTATTCTTAGTCAGAAAAATTGATTTCAGCCAAACATAAACATGAATCAACCATATGTCCCCTCCCTGAAACCAACACAATTCTGTAAAGCATTTATCCTTCAATTAAAAAATAATTTAAAAAGAAAATAATTGAATTTCCCACAGCTTCCAATAAGTTGTTTCAGTAAATATCAAATCTGAATGGAGCTATTTTTTTAAAGTAACCGTGCAGGCATTTAATGATTATTAGAATAAAAACACAAAAGATGCTAATTATATTCTGGTTATTTGGCTCTGCATATTTCATTGTATTCTGAATTCTGAAATATTCCCTTTATCACAAAGAGAAATGACTGCAAGCCCATTCTAATATTCAGTTCAATAAGGAACAAACAACCTGCAACTGGAAACAAGAGATTGGAGCTCTGGAAAATAGCTTGGAATAAATATATTTAACAAATTAATGTAGCTACAATGATATTTTTAAAGGTTTCTCTCATACATAAAAAATAAAATAATAGTCATTTGTCCCTATCTTACAAAGGTTTGCACTTAATAACTAATCAGTTGAAATTTCCCCAGCTTCAAGTAAAGTATTCACTGAACATAAAGGAAAAGGAGCATCGCGTAGGCCCACATTTGCTAAATAAGTAAATTATTTTACTTATGTGGTATGAAAGACATTAAGTTTTACATTCTGCAGGAATCAGTTCAGTTCAGTTCAGTTCAGTCGCTCAGTCGTGTCTGACTCTGCGACCCCATGAATTGCAGCACGCCAGGCCTCCCTGTCCATCACCATCTCCCGGAGTTCACTCAGACTCACGTCCATCAAGTCCGTGATGCCATCCAGCCATCTCATCCTCTGTTGTCCCCTTCTCCTCCTGCCTCCAATCCCTCCCAGCATCAGAGTCTTTTCCAATGAGTCAACTCTTCACATGAGGTGGCCAAAGTACTGGAGTTTCAGCTTTAGCATCATTCCTTCCAAAGAATACCCAGGACTGATCTCCTTCAGAATGGACTGGTTGGATCTCCTTGCAGTCCAAGGGACTCTCAAGAGTCTTCTCCAACACCACAGTTCAAAAGCATCAGTTCTTCAGTGCTCAGCCTTCTTCACAGTCTGACTCTCACATCCATCCATGACCACTGGAAAAACCATAGCCTTGACCAGAAAGAAGTTTGTTGGCAAAGTAATGTCTCTGCTTTTGAATATGCTATCTAGGTTGGTCATAATTTTTTTTTCCAAGAAGTAAGTGTCTTTTAATTTCATGGCTGCAATCATCATCTGCAGTGATTTTATAATCTCTGGTAAATTGCCAGAAGATGTGAAGAGTGAGTGTTAGTCACTCAATCATGTCTGACTGTTGGTGACGCCATGGACTGTAGCCTGCCAGGCTCCTCTTTCCATGCGATTCTCAGGCAATACTGGAGTGAGTAGCCATTCCCTTCTCCAGAGAATCTTCCCAACCCAGGAATTAAACCTGGCTCTCCTGCTTTGCAGGCAAATTCTTTATTGTCCAAGCCACTAAGTCCAGAACTACCCTGAAGAATAAGATTAAAATGCTGCCAACCAAAATTATCTTTCTTATTGCAACTTCTAAAACATTCATATTATTGAATCAATGTTTTCACTAAGCAATACTCTTGTTTCTCCTTATTTTTCTAAATGAAAGAAGTCCTAAATATTTACAGACATCCTGATGATTGCTAATTTATCAAACCATTGATTTCAAAATGGAATTGTAGTTCAAAATTCCACGTTGTATTTAGTTGCATTGAGCAACTTCAGCTGCATGAAACAAATTCTGGTAAATTCTCTCATTTTTATCCAGCTACAAACATATTCTAATTTTCCTTGTTATAGCTTCTTAGATATACCCATCATTTAAAAGTGGACATTAAATTTCCAAATACATGTACTTTTTAAAGTATCTTTGATACTAATTTTTCATTTAAGTACTTTTTTCTCTGCAAAAAAATAAAATAAAATAAAATAATTATCGCTTAGAGTTTTTTGAAAAAAAAAAAAAAAAAAAGAATGGCATTGATATAATACTCAGACAGATGAAGTGTGAATATAGGGTCATAAGGGATATAATATGGGATAAAAGAGAGATAAGGCTTCCCAAGTGGCACTAGTGGTAAAGAACCCACCTGTCAGTGCAAGAGACTTAAGAGATGCAGATTTGATTCCTGGGTTGGAAAGATTGCCTGGAGGAGGGCATGGACACCCACTCCAATATTCTTGCCTGGAGAATCTTATGGATAGAGGAGACTGGTGAACTGTGGTCCATAGGGTCACAAAGAGTTGGACACAACTGAAGTCACTTAGCATAGACCATGAAAGAGAGACAATAAAACAAGCATGAAAGGATGCAGAAGATGGGATTGAGCCATCATCTGCTTTATAATCTTTTGCTTAGACTCATCTCAGGAAATAACACCCTTATGTTGCTGGAAAAATGAGATTCCTTAAAAAAATTTTTTAAAATTCATTTTTAGATGGAGAATAATTGCTTTACAATATTATGTTGGTTTCTGCCATAAATCAACATGAATCAGCCATAGGTATATACATATCCCTTCCCTCTTGAACCTCCCTCCCAACTCCCACCCAAGCCCGACCCTCTAGATTGTCACAGAGCACCAGGCTGAGCTCCCTGCATCATACAGCAAATTCCCACTGGCTGTTTTACGTATGGTAATATATATATTTCAGTGTTACTCTCTCAGTTCATCCCACCCTCTTCTTTCCCCACGAGCCTGTTCTCTACATCTGCCTCTCTATTGCTGCCCTACAATTAGATTCATCAGTACCATTTTTCTAGACTCCATATATATGTGTTAATATAGGATATTTGTTTTTCTTTTTCTGACCTATTACTCTGTATAACAGGCTCTAGGTTCACCCACTTTACTAGAACTAGCTCAAGTTTATCCCTTTAAATGGCTTAGTAATATTCAATTGTTTATCTGTATCACATCTTTATCCATTCATCTGTCAATGGATGTCTAGCTGGCTTGCAAGTCCTGGCTACTGTAAACAGTGCTGGAATGAACACTGGGGTACATGTGTCTTTTAGAATGGTCATTTTCTCAGAGTTATGCCCAGTCTTAGGATTGTTGGATAGCTTTACATCTATGTTTTTAAAGAAATCTTCATACTGTTCTACATAGTGGCTGTATCAATTTACATTTCCACCAACAGTGCAAGAGGGTTCTCTTTTCTCCACATCTTCTCTAGCATTTATGTTTTGTAGATTTTTTGATGATGGCCATTGTGAGGTCATACCTCATTGTAGTTTTGAGTTGAGTTTCTCTAATAATAAGCAGTGCTGAACATGTTTTCATGTGTTTATTAGCCATCTATGTGTCTTTGGAGAAATGTCTGTTTAGATCTTCTCTCCATTTTTTTTATTGGGTTGTTTGTTTTTCTGTTATGGAGCTGCTTGTATATTTTGGAGATTAATCCTTTGTCAGTTGCTTCACTTGCAACTGAACTTCCTGACCCACCTGGCTCAGATGGTAAAGCATCTGTCTACAATGCAGGAGACCCGGGTTCGATCCCTGGGTCAGGAAGATCTCCTGGAGAAGGAAATGGCAATCCACTCCAGTACTATTGTCTGGAAATTCCCATAGACAGAGGAGCCTGGTAGGCTACAGTCCATGGGGTCTCTAAGAGTCGGACACGACTGAGCAACTTCAGTTTCACTTTCACTTGCAATTATTTTCTCCCATTCTGAGAGCTGTCTTTCATCTTGTTTGTGATTTCCTTTGCTGTGCAAAATCTTTTGAGTTTAATTAGATCCCACTTTTAATTTTTTGTTTCCATTTCCATTACTCTAGGAGGTTAGTCATAGAGGGTCTTACTGTGATTTAAGTCAAAATGTGTTGTGCCTATGTTTTCCTCTAAGAGTTTCATAGTTTCTGGTCTTGCATTTAGGTCTTTAATCCATTTTCCACAGTTTATTGTAATCCACACAGTCAAAGGCTTCGGCATAGTCAATAAAGCAGAAATAGATGTTTTTCTGGAACTCTCTTGCTTTTTCCATGATCCAGCAGATGTCAGCAATTTGTTCTCTGGTTCCTTTGCCTTTTCTAAAACCAGCTTGAACATCAGGGAGTTCACGGTTCATGTATTGCTGAAGCCTGGCTTGGAGAATTTTACTAGCATGTGAGATGAGTGAAATTGTGCGGTAGTTTGAGCATTCTTTTGCATTGCCTTTCTTTGGAATTGGAATGAAAACTGACCTTTTCCAGTCCTGTGGCCACTGCTGAGTTTTCCAAATTTGCTGGCATATTGAGTGCAGCACTTTCACAGCATCATCTTTCAGGAGCTGAAACAGCTCAATTGGAATTCCATCACCTCCACTCGCTTTGTTCGTAGAGATGCTTTCTAAGGCCCACTTGACTTCACATTCCAAGATGTCTGGCTCTAGATTAGTGATCACATCATCATGAGTATCTGGGTCATGAAGATCTTTTTTGTACAGTTCTTCCGTGTATTCTTGCCACCTCTTCTTAATATCTTCTTCTTTGGTTAGGTCCATACCATTTCTGTCCTTTATCAAGCCCATATTTGCATGAAATGTTCCCTTGGTATCTCTAATTTTCTTGAAGAGATCTCTAGTCTTTCCCATTCTGTTCTTTTCCTCTATTTCTTTGTATTGATCGCTGAAGAAGGCTTTCTTATCTCTTCTTGCTATTCTTTGGAACTCTGCATTCAGATGCTTATATCTTTCCTTTTCTCCTTTGTTTTTGACCTCTCTTCTTTTCACAGCTATTTGTAAGGCCTCCTCAGACAGCCATTTTGCTTTTTTGCATTTCTTTTCCATGGGGATGGTCTTGATCCCTGTCTCCTGTACAATGTCATGAACCTCCTTCCATAGTTCATCAGGCACTCTACCTATCAGATCTAGGCCCTTAAATCTATTTCTCATTTCTACTGTATAATCATAAGGGATTTGATTTAGGTCATACCTGAATGGTCTAGCGGTTTTCCCTACTTTTTTCAATTTGAGTCTGAATTTGGCAATAAGGAGTTCATGATCTGAGCCACAGTCAGCTCCTGGTCTTGTTTCTGTTGACTGTATAGAGCTTCTCCATCTTTGGCTGCAAAGAATATAATCAGTCTGATTTCGGTGTTGACCATCTGGTGATGTCCATGTGTAGAGAGTCTTCTCTTGTGTTGTTGGAAGAGGGTGTTTGCTATGACCAGCGCATTTTCTTGGCAAAACTCTATTAGTATTTGCCCTGCTTCATTCCACATTCCAAGGCCAAATGCCAAAGCCTTTGACTGTGTGGATCACAGTAAACTGTGGAAAATTCTGAAAGAGATGGGAATACCAGACCACCTAACCTGGCTCTTGAGAAATCTGTATGCAGGTCAGGAAGCAACAGTTAGAACTGGACATGGAACAACAGACTGGTTCCAAATAGGAAAAGGAGTACGTCAAGGCTGTATATTGTCACCCTGCTTATTTAACTTATATGCAGTGTACATCATGAGAAACGCTGGACTGGAAGAAACACAAGCTGAAATCAAGACTGCCAGGAGAAATATCAATAACCTCAGATATGCAGATGACACCACCCTTATGACAGAAAGTGAAGAGGAGCTAAAGAGCCTCTTGATGAAAGTGAAAGAGGAGAGTGAAAAAGTTGGCTTAAAGCTCAACATTCAGAAAATGAAGATCATGGCATCCGGTCCCATCACTTCATGGGAAATAGATGGGGAAACAGTAGAAACAGTGTCAGACTTTATTTTTGGGGGCTCCAAAATCACTGCAGATGGTGACTGCAGCCATGAAATTAAAAGATGCTTACTCCTTGGAAGAAAAGTTATGACCAACCTAGATAGCATATTCAAAAGCAGAGACATTACTTTGCCGATTAAGATCTGTCTAGTCAAGGCTATGGTTTTTCCTGTAGTCATGTATGGATGTGAGAGTTGGACTGTGAAGAAGGCTGAGCGCCGAAGAATTGATGCTTTTGAACTGTGGTGTTGGAGAAGACTCTTGAGAGTCCCTTGGACTGCAAGGAGATCCAACCAGTCCATTCTGAAGGAGATCAGTCCAAGGAATGGTGCTAAAGCTGAAGCTCCAGTACTTTGGCCACCTCATGCAAAGAGTTGACTCATTGGAAAAGACTCTGATGGTGGGAGGGATTGGGGGCAGGAGGAGAAGGGGACGACAGAGGATGAGATGGTTGGATGGCATCACGGACTCGATGGACGTGCGTCTGAGTGAACTCCGGGAGATGGTGATGGACAGGGAGGCCTGGCCTGCTGCGATTCATGGGGTCGCAGAGAGTCGGACACGACTGAGCGACCGATCTGATCTGAACTGAACTGAATCCATTTTGAATTTATCTTTTTATTTGGTGTTGGGAAGTATTCTGATTTCATTCTTTACATGTAGCTGTCCAGTTTTTCTAGCACCATTTATCGAAGAGACTGTCTCTTCTCCAGTGTGTATTCTTTCCTCCTTTGTGAAAGACAAGGAGCTCATAGATGCATGGGCTTATCTCTGGGCTTCCTTTCTTGCTCCATTGGTCTATATTTCTGTTTTTGTGCCAATACCATGCTGTCTTGATGATTAGCTTTGTAGTATAGACTGAAGTCATGAAGATTGATTCCTCTAGCTCCATTCTTCTTTCTCAAGATTCTTTTGGCTATTTGAGGATTTTTGTGTTTCCATACAAATTGTGAAATTTTTTGTTCTAGTTATGTGAAAAATACCATTTAGTTTGATAGGAACAATATTGAACTTGTAGACTCTATTGGATAGCATAGTCATTTTCACAATATTGATTCTTTCAATCCAGGAACATGGTACATCTCTCCATCTATTTATGTCATCTTTTTTATTTCTTTCATCAGTGTCTTATAGTTTTATGTATACAGCCCTTTTATCTCCTTGGTAGTTATATTCCTAGGTACCTTATTCTTTTTGCTGCAATGGTGAATAGGGATGATTTTTAATTTCTATTTTTGATGGAAGATGAGATTCTTGATGTGTTTCTCTGCCTTCAAGTTGTGACTTGTAGGAAAAAAAAAACAAAACACATTTATCTTGTTCAATTCAGTTCAGCTGCTCAGTTGTGTCCAGCTCTTTGTGACCCCATGGACTGCAGCACGCCAGGCTTCCTTGTCCATTACCAACTCCCAGAACTTGCTCAAACTCATGTCCATCAAGTTGGTAATGTGATCCAACCATCTCATCCTCTGTCATCCCCTTCTCCTCCTACCTTCAATCTTTCCCAGCATCAGGTTCTTTCCAAGGAGTCAGTTCTTCACATCAGATGGTCAAAGTATTGAAATTTCAGCTTCAGTATCAGTCCATCTAATGAATATTCAGTACTGATCTCCTTTAGGATTGACTGGCTTGATCTCCTTCAGTCCAAGGGACTCTCAAGAGGCTTCTCCAACACTACAGTTCAAAAGCATCAATTCTTCAGTGCTTAGCTTTCTTTATTGTCCAACTCTCACATCCATACATTTATCTTGAAATGGATTTTAAAAAGCAGGTGACAGTACTGTTAAGAAGCTCAGTCATGGGGGTTAGCAGACTTTCCTAATGAGCAGACTACATCAAGGGAGCAAGCCATTGTCGTGTAGGTTCCAATAATCTGTTTTATATATCCTATTACAAATTTGACTTGGTATAACAATTTCAGTAGTTGTGGTTACATATCCATTACTATGTACTTTTAATGTACATTATTTCATTTAACTCATAGCAGCAAGAATTAGCATGTGAGTCTCAGTTAACCCTCAAAGGAGCTCTATGGGCAGGTACTGTATTTTCCCTCTGATTTTAATAGGCAAGGAAACAGCCTAACTACTGATAATACTCCCCCGAGGATATGCTGCTAATAAATGTACAAGTATTGAAGCCCAGGTATGTCTGTTTCAAAATCCTGCACTTTCAAAATCCTTATTCTAAGTATATTTTATCTTCTGAAAGAAAACTATGATAATGCAAAATACTTAGTCTATTATCAATATCTTGAGAAGAATGTTTTCATAATGAAGTCTATGACATGTTAGTATAGATTTCCAAAAGAGTATGTCAAATCTTTTCTTAAAATGTGAGAAAATTGGCTGGGTGATCAATATTAATTATAGTAGCTAACATTAATGAATATCAATTATGTTCCAGACACTGTGTGAAGCATTTTGCATACAACTATATGAGGTAGATGATTTTTATTTCCATTTTATCAATTAAGAAACAGGCTTAGAAAAGTCAAATACTCCTTCAATAAACATTGGATCCAGAGTTTAAACCTGAACTATTTTGAAATGAAAGCCACTCTTTTTCCATTATGCTATAATACCACCAAAATGTATAGACTATTCAAAATCACCTGCAAAGGACATCTTTGAAGAAAACTTGAATTAATCAGAGCTTCAAATTATTCTGGAATAGGAGGAGACTCAGTATTGTAAGGATGCCAATTCTCCCTAAATTAAGCTCTAAATTTAATGAAATTGCAATCAATATTCCAACTAGAGGGCAGAAATAGGTCAAAGAGGTGATAGCTATAGGGGAGCAGTTTTCAGCTCACTATAAGAAAGCATCTTCTATGAGTTAGAATTATCCAGAAATGGAACAGAATGTAAAATAGTCAACCTTCTGTCACCAAAAGGATCCAATGGAGGATAAATTGACAACCTGTTGAGGGATGCTCAAATAGCATTAGAAAACTATCATTTTCTGAGAGTCTGTTTCTTAGGCACTGTACTATTCACTTTCACCTTTAACTGCGTTCAGTTTTAATATTTACTTTATAGGCATGCAAAATGGCTGATAGTGGGTAAGAACATAGATTGGGTCATCACATGGAGCTGAGCTTGAATCTCAAGTCTGCCCTTTATCTCCTGCACAACTGAGAGAAATGTCCCTAACTACCTAGATGTCACTTTGTTAACTTGCAAAATGGTCATAGTAAGAGTCACCTCACCGTGTTCTTATAGGATTTAATATAATATTAGAAGGGCATTAGCATATTACCAGATGCATGTCAGGTTTTAGCAAGTAGGAGTTATTATTATTGATACAGAGAAACTGAATCTCACATGAATTGTCATAAGCACATATTCAGTTGAACTAGGTAATCTTTAATACACTAACTTTGAGATACTATGAATTTTTAGATTTGTAATTAACTTGTCCCATTCTCACAATTTTGAAAAAACATGATATAAAGAAATTAGAAAGATGCTATGTAAAATTCATATATTACCTAATTAAATATTATCAGCTAATTTAACGGTGCATGTTAAAATTAACTAATTTAACATTTTAATATCCATTTAAAGAAAGGAAACAAAAAAAAATAAGGAATAAGGAACTTAAAGCCAGGCGACTCATCAGGTGATTGACCTATTTAAGATATATTTCTTAAGGGAATGGTGAAATATATATATTTTAGGGTTAGAAGAAATACCAGTATTTAAATACCAATGCTTCAGATGAATTTTAACACAGCTGCTGTTTCTTCTTTGACTCTTGGTAGGATGAATAGAAATCTCAGAAATTTCTGCGAATTCTTTCTAGAAGACAAATCACTCTCCTACTGGGAATGCTTCAGAATCAGGGCTGCTAGAAGGTAGATAAATGTGGTCTGAAGAGATTGGTTTTAACTACACTATGAAACAAGCAATATTCAATATCTTAAAACCAAGTTGAGATGCACCAGTGGCAGACCTTTCTGGGACCCTACTGTTTATTGAGTGTTATTAAACTTTCATTTTCTATGTGTTTTCTCTAATGAACCTGGGTATATGTATGGTTTATGTAACATGGATTGAAATTGATATATAACCTGAGAGACTGGTAGGCTGAGTGAGAGAGGGTAATATAACCTGTCTTCATTCAATAAGAAGGAAATAATATAACAGCTAAATTGCCTGGAGGGGGAGTTATAGCTAGAGGACCAGACTGTGACAATTTTCCTGGCATGGACAATTTTCTGGGCAAAGCTCAACAAAGAACAGGCATGACAAGGACAGAGGCCAAGTGGAATCACAATTTAAATTCTGACAACTGTGAAGGACAAACTCGATGGTTGGTAGATTGTAACTAGCGACTGATAACCAAATAAAAGATTTTCTAAATTAGAGCAACTATAGCAGTGATTTTCCAACAGCTATTCTTAAAAAAAAAGTTTTATTGATATACAATTGGCATAAAATAAACCACAATTTAAAATGTAAAATCTGATAAATTTTGAAGTATGTAAATACACCCATGAAACCATCAAGATAGGGACCATATCTACCACCCTTGGAGGTTTCCTTCTGATGTTTTGTATTCCCTTGCCTTCCCACTTTTATTACTGATTATAGTTGACCCTTGAACAACACATGTTTGAACTGTGGGGGTCCACTTATAGGAGGATTTTTTGTAGTAAATGTGTACTGAGAGTACTTCATGATCCACAGTTGGTTAAACCTGAGGATGCAGAACCTTGGATAGAGATGTCAGATTGTTAATGTGATACTCAATTGCGTAGGAGGGTTGGCACCCCTAAACTCTGAGCTGTTCAAGGTCAGCTGTAGCTCATCTTTTCTAGAATTTTACATATGCAGAATTATACAGTATGGACTCTTAGTGGTCTGGCTTCTTTAGCTCAGCATAATTATTTCAGAAATCAAACATGTTGCATGTATCAGTAGTTCTTTCTTGTTTACTGCTGAATAGTGTTCTATTATTTGGGTATACTACAATTATTTTATTCATCTACCTGCTGAAGGACAATTTGCTTTCCCCCGCACCCCGCCCCCACCCCCACCAGTTTGGGCCATTGAAATAACAGCTGCTATGAATGTTCAGGTGTTTGTCTTTGTATGGACATATGCTTTACTGTCACTAGGGTCAATAACTAGGAGTGGACTGTTCAGATCTTATGGGGTAATTTTTATATGTTTTTCATTTTTTAAGAATCTGTCTACTGCTTTTCAAAGTATCCATAGCAGAAGTGTGAGTTCCTATTGCTCCGTATTCTGGACATCCCTTGAGATGATCAAGATTTAAAATTTTAGCCATTCTAACAGGTAAAACTGTGGCATGTTATTGTATTTTTAATTTGCAATTTCTTAATGATTTGTGATGCTGAGCAAATTTACATGAGTTTATTTTGCCACCAATGTATCTTCCTTGGTGAAATAATATTTCAGACTTTTTGCCTTTATTTTGAAAATTAGTTTGTTTTCATATCATTGAATTTTGGGAATTCTTTACATATTCTAGATATAAGTTTTTATCAGGTGTGTGATTTGAAATTTTTTCCTCCCTTCCTGTTATTTAACTTCAAAAAGTATATTTTAAAGTATTTAAAATCATTATGAAGAAATTTGTAAACAATTTGAGTAAAATAAAATATAAATAAACATTTTAATAAAATAAAATTTTAATTTTTAATATAATCAGATTATCAACATTTTCTGTTACAGATTGTGCTTTTGGTGCCACATCTAAATAAGTTTTGCACCTAAGGTGATGAGATTTTTCCTATGTTATCTTTTAAATATTTTGTTATTTTAGATTTTACATTTAGGTATATGATCCATTTAGAGCTAATTTTTATATATTTTCTGAGAGATGGGCACAATAAAGAACAGAAATGATATGGACCTAACAGAAGCAGAAGACATTAAGAAGAGGTGGCAAGAATACACAGAAGAACTGTACAAAAAAGATCTTCATGACCCAGATAAACACAATGGTGTGATCATTCACCTAGAACCAGACATCCTGGAATGTGAAGTCAAGTGGGCCTTAGGAAGCATCACTATGAACAAAGCTACTGGAGGTGATGGAAATCCAGTTGCTATTTCAAATCCTAAAAGATGATGCTGTGAAAGTGCTGCACTCAATATGCCAGCAAATCTGGAAAACTTAGCAGTGGCCACAGGACTGGAAAAGGTCAGTTTTCATTCCAACCCCAAAGAAAGGCAAGGCCAAAGAATGCTCAAACTACCAAACAATTGCACTCATCTCACACACTAGTAAAATAATACTCAAAATTCTCCAAGTAAGGCTTCAACAGAATGTGAACTGAGAATTTCCAGATATTCAAGCTAGATTAGGAAAAGGTAGAGAAACCAGAGATCAAATTGCCAGCATCTGTTGGGTCATCAAAAAAGGAAGAGAATTCGAGAAAAACATCTACTTCTGCTTTATTGACTATGCCAAAGCCTTTGACTGTGTGGATCACAATAAACTATGGAAAATTCTGAAAGAGATGGGAATACCAGACCACCTGACCCGCCTCTTGAGAAACCTATATGCAGGTCAGGAAGCAACAGTTAGAACTGGACATGGAACAACAGACTGGTTTCAAATAGGAAAAGGAGTACGTCAAGGCTGTATATTGTCACCCTGCTTATTTAACTTATATGCAGAGTACATCATGAGTAACGCTGGGCTAGAGGAAGCACAAGCTGGAATCAAGATTGCGGGGAGAAATATCAATAACCTCAGATATGCAGGTGACACCACCCTTGTGGCAGAAAGCAAAGAACTAAAGAGCCTCTTGAAAGTGAAAGAGGAGAGTGAAAAAGTTGGCTTAAAGCTCAACATTCAGAAAACGAAGATCATGGCATCTGGTCCCATCAGTTCATGGGAAATAGACGGGGAAACAGTGGAAACAGTGAGAGACTTTACTTTCTTGGGTTCCAAAATCACTGATGGTGACTGCAGCCATGGAATTTAGACACTTGCTTCTTGGAAGATAAGTTATGGCCAACCTACACAGCATATTAAAAAGCAGAGACATTACTTCAACAAAGGTTTGTCTCATCAAAGCTATGGTTTTTTCAGTAGTCATGTATGGATGTGAGAGTTGGACCATAACAATGCTGAGCACCAAAGAATTGATGCTTTTGAATGGTGGTGTTGGAGAAGACTCTTGAGAGTCCCTTGGACTATAAGTAGATCAAACCAGTGCATCCTAAAGGAAATCAATTCTGAATATTCATTGGAAGGACTTATGCTGAAGCTGAAGCTCCAATACCTTGACCACCTGACTTGAAGAAATGACTCTTTGGAAAAGAACCTCATGCTGGGAAAGATTGAAGGCAGGAGGAGAAGGGGACAACACAGGATGAGATGATTGGATGGTATCACTGACATGATGGGCATGAGTTTGAGCAAGCTCTGAGAGTTGGTGTTGGATAGGGAAGCCTGGCGTGCCACAGTCCATGCAGTTGCAAAGAGTCAGACATGACTGAGCAACTGAACTGGACTGAACTGAGGTATAAATTAAAAATGGACTCAGGTTCACTAACAACCTGAGCATTATATCTTACAACTTGATATTTAATCAATTAATTTAGATGCATCAACAACCAGAGATGGGTGTATTTAGATCTTCTATTTATGATTTATTACTACAAATTTCTTAAACTATGTTAACTGAACTGAATGTTAACTTGAATGCAAATGTGACATAGACAAGGTGACAAGAGAGTAATTTGTATTCATTTTCAAGATGGAATAATTGATTGGTTTGACTGAGCCACTGATTAGTTCCTTAAGTGCCCATTGGTCATTTTAGTACACTTTATGTAAGCAAAAATACAGAGCCTGGTGAATCCTGAAGAACTGTCAAAGGCAGTGTATTAGTGGCTGCTGCTGCTGCTGCTGCTAAGTCGCTTCAATCGTGTCCGACTCTGCGTGACCCCATAGACAGCAGCTCACTAGGCTCCGCCGTCCCTGGGATTCTCCAGGCAAGAACACTGGAGTGGGCTGCAATTTCCTCCTCCTATGCATGAAAGTGAAAAGTAAAAGTGAAGTCACCCAGTCGTTTCCGACTCTTAGCGTCCCCATGGACTGCAGCCTACCAGACTCCTCCGTCCATGGGATTTTCCAGGCAAGAGTACTGGAGTGGGGTGCCATTGCCTTCTCCGATATTAGTGGAGGCCCAAACAATTCTAAGCCCAAATTATTACTCTTCTTTCATTTTCTGAAGGGAATATAAAGTACCGTTTTTTGTTTAGTCTTTTTCTTAGCAGCTAAAAATTTACTTCAGGGTATATTTTCCATTGATGTTTTTATTTGTTTCTTCCTTGCAAACTGTGGGTCATAATTGCCCATGTAAAATACTCCAGCATCCTGATTAGCCCAGTAACTATTCCCAAGATCTTCCTTTATGGATTATATCCTTCCTCATCACTTATCCCAAGGATTTCTCTGGAATGAATGCCTCCCACTATGTGCCAATGAGGGAATATATATTCTTGGTAATCTGCTTAAGTTTTTATTAGACTGTTCCTCAAGTTTCTTCATCCTCTGAATATGCCCCATGAACTCTGTGACCTTTCATCTTTCCTGCCCACAGACCTGAATCAGGGTTTCTGGATCAACGTCAAGTCCTGTGAGAATTAATAAAGGTGAATGGAACACTGTTGTTATTTAATTGCTAAATTCATGCTAAAAGTTGTGTCTGACTCTTTGCAACCCCATGAACTGTAGCCCACCAGGCTCCTCTGTCCATGGGATTTCCCAGGCAAGAATACTGGAATGGGTTGCCATTTTCTTCTCCAGGAGATCTTCCTGACCCAGGGATCGAACCTAGGTTTCCTGTGTTACAGGCAGGCTCTTTACCATCTGAGCTAGCAGTGAAGTCCTAATGGAATATGGATAAAGTCAAATATTAAATATAAGGTTAAAGTTAAATATTAAATTGTGATACTACCTATCACTGAAAACTTCTATGTGTTTTTTAATAAACAAAGAGAAACAGATTCGAATAAATTAATCTTCATAAACATGCTAGCATATATAGTTTCTTAAATACAATTGATTTACAGGTTTTTCTTTTTTTAAAAAAAGCAAAATAAACTATTTCAGGGAGTCTGTTCTCATTGCAAAGTAAAGCATTTCACAATGCCTGTGTACCAGAAAAGCTCTCCCAACTGCACTTGTTACTGATTCCATTTGACAAGTGGCTGCTTCTCGATAATTACTGTACAACCCATTACTTCCAAAATAAATTAAACTCTCATCACTTTATCCTGCTCTTCTACATTCATTAATAAGTATCTTGTAAAATAGGTGGCTGAACCTGCATTAGTAAGTGCAGAAGCTTATGTTAAAAGATTGTGCTTTTGTATATCTTTTGTCTTTGAGAGCTCTGTTCAGCTCATCTGCAATAAAAGTCCAGGGACTTTTATTGGGTAGGGATGGGGTGGAGCCAAACCCTAAATTCAAAGGGGATTTCTAACTCATTTTTATTTAATCATCTTAAATTTAGTCAATTATATATATACATATATAAAATTTTATATGTGTGTGTGTATATATATATATATATATATATATATATATATGTACTCTCCTTATAAGGCCAGTTTTATCTATCAAAGAGTCTGTGATACATACAGTACATTCTCTTGATTTTCACTAAGTAGAGCATCTGTTTATGTTTCAGAGGCAGCCTCTTCTTACATGAGGCTTACGTGGGGCTGAAAGATGGCAAAACTGAACAGATTTTTTGTTTCGAAACCTGATTGTAAATCATGCTTGTGATGATTGGTGTTTGTCTAATTATCAGTGCAACAATTTGAACATATCTTCGATTTCCTTGTACTTTAAAAGATTTCCTGAGTGTTTCAAACAGAGATTAACATTGCACAGTAAATATTTATTAGTAATATTGGTTTCTCTAACTGGTAATAAAATTCTTTTGCTTTACAGCTTATTATTGATGACAAAATGTACATTTTTTCTGACAAAATTATCCATTTCTGATCACCAAATGAAGTCTTCAAAGTTTCTGTTTACCATTCCCAAATAATTAGAATATATGTGTATTATTGTTCTAAATTTGTTCTATTTCCCAACTCTTGGTATGATTGAGCATACGGGATCTTCATTCAACAAACATTTATTGAATACTAGCAGAGTGGTTGATTTTGTGCTAGGTGCTGTATTAAAGATTCCATTTTATTCTGATTTTAAGGTATATACCAAGGTCAAACTGCAATGTTTTTGGAGCAGTATTGTAAATATTTCCTCTGTTTCTTCTTTCTCACTGCAACTGGCTATCAATAATGTAAGTATATATAATGACAGTTCTCAGTACTGATTGACTATACATTTTATAGCAAATACTAGATGTGCTTGCCAAAAGTTACTTAAAGATATAGTCTTTGTTTTTAGCAATGTCCCAAATTTTCTCACCTTATTCTGTAAATAACCTTGCCTCCAGAGATTTTAAAATTACTGCCATGAGACCCCAAAGCAAACAATTATTCTCCAAGACAGTTCTGATATAAGATATAATGTCTCAAAGATTCTCTGACAAATAGCCAAATCAACCTGACAGTGTAAAATGAAGCACTTGTAGAAAAGCCTAGATTTTTCTTTCTTTTTAAAATATAAAATCCCTTCTCTGCAAAAAAAAAAGGATTATAGGGTAAGATATATATGTATTTTTGATAAAATACCTGCCAAAATTATTTGTGAGCCCCCAGATAGCACTGGGTTATGTATTTCCTTCACTTTAAACATAAAATGTTTAGAAATATTTATCCAGTTATCCATGGTCACCCTATAATTTATGGTATTAGAGTCAGAACTCAGAATTTCTGATTCTCTGAGATGGACCAATATTGGGAAATTCTGTCAGACTTTTCAGTTTTCTTCCATAAAATTTCTTCCTAAGATCTTGTCTGGTCTTCTTCATTTAGCTTCATTTATAAAACTATATTTTGTATCTTGGGTGATTTCTAATCTATTTTCTGACACCTCCTATCCATTTATTTCACTGGTAACCCAAGTAAAATAACTTCTCTTTTTACAATACAAATGACATGCAATTTCTAAAATTCTTTATATTTTATGTTAACTTGGAAGGGGAAGTGTTGATGGTTACATTTTCCCCTTCCACAGTATGATATCACAGCCCAGAAAATAAAAGATTACCTATATTCAGACTTAAAAAGAATAAGAAGATAGCTGGCGGTTGTTGAGAAGTTAATCTAATTCAAGAAAAATGGAGCCTTAAAAGAAATTTGTAAGATAACAAGTTCTTTAAAGATAATTCATAAGTCATATTTATGTTATCAAATCATATTGGTAATGTAAGAAATGAGAAAAATAAAGAAATTAAATCTTTTTGCATCAAGAATAGTTAATCCCACACTTACCATTTTTGCAAATCCAGAGACACTTGGGATATTGAGAAATCAGAAGGTATTTTGCGAGACAATCTAGTACAATGATTTTACAAGATAGATATTTTGGGGTTGCTCTAATATTTAAAAGATTTCTCCTGATTTCAAACTAAAATTCTCCCTCTTGTAATGTTTTCCCATAGTTCCATTGCTTCTTCTGAAACAATGTAGATTTGCCACATAATTTCCATTAAAGTTAATAAGAATAAGTATTATGTCTACATGAGTTGTTTTCTTGACACTGAACAACTCTAATGCCTTCAACAGGGTCAATGATCATTTTCCAGGCCCTCTATCATGATAGCTTCTGATGTGTATCTTGGGCTTGTCAGTTCCTTCTGAAGATGAGGTACCTACTTCTTTTGTGATAGTGTAGATATTGCTGAACAGAGATAAGTACATCTTATAATTAATACAAAACACTTTCTCGGAGGCAATGTGAAGGTTTGTTGTTGGATCATATGAAACTTATGGTACATGAAATAACCACTTTAAAATAACTTAATTTTTTAGCTGTAAAATAAGGATGCTGAACAAGATGTTTTATAAGATCTTTTCTGATTCTAAAATTATTGAAAATGATTTGGTAGTAATCACCTTTTTTGTCATTAAATTTCCTAAGAGTGATTTTTGTGTCTCCAATCCAAATAGTGGTAGAGTAATATAAACCCAAATGTGGCAGATTGCTAGAAACTTTGTTGCAGAGTGATTTCAATCCATTAAATAAAAATTAAATAACAATCCATTAAATAAAAACTGAGGTACAGTTGTTCAACCAATCACTGAAATATCTATCATTTAATCCTCATGTCTCCTAAGTACTAAACATATTCATTTGGAGTCTCATTATAATGACAAGTATAAGGCAGATGTTATTTTCATCATTTTGAAAACTGAAACTTAGAGAGTTTTTTTCTCAAATGATACAGCTATTAAGTACAAAAATAGTGTTAAAATGTGTTTGTTATTACTGCACAGAATTAAGGTGTATTTTGTTGACTTCATATATAATAAACTAAAATGAAACTCAAAGTAGTAAAGTAAATATTCTTCTGTTATATTTTGGTTTTAGGGATTCATTCTAGCTCCTCCTTTAAGTCCTTTCTAATCCTACTAATTCAGTATATTCCCTCTGATTCTCTGTGACATTTCTGTAGCTTTCAGCTTATTGTGCTTTACACGATAGCTATGTGCACATTTGTTTAAATATCCTCCAATAATGTACACCTCTCACGGCCAGAGACTATATTTTAATCATCATGATGTCAAAAAAGAGATCTAACTCAGCTCTTACACAGAAAAGACATTTCATAAATATTTCTTAAATGAATTGAATTGAACAAAAATGAATTGAGCACCACATTTCATAGCCTTTAAGCTTGAAGTCTGAATGATGAACTAAATTGTCAGAGATGTCCTTAGGAGATTAAGAAGAAATTAATTTCTTATCTTCTGAACATGCACAAAATAGCAATCTCATAATAATTATAGGACATTATTTGGAAACCATTCAGTATGCAATTTGTTCATTTACTTGCATAAACATATGTTTATTAAACATACATAGTTTTGAGTTGTGGCTTCTGCTTTGTTTTTTGCAAATCTTTCAAGTTTCTGAGAATGTTGATGAAAAATACAAAAGCTTAGAAAGATCTTTTCACTGATTTTGTTATGCTTTAGGTGGCTCAGAGGTTAAAGCGTCTGCCTGGAATGTGGGAGACCCAGGTTCGATCCCTGGGTCGGGAAGATACCCTGGAGAAGGAAATGGCAACCCACTCCAGTATTCTTGCCTGGAGAATCCCATGGAGGGAGGAGCCTGGTAGGCTACAGTCCATGGGGTCGCAAAGTCGCACATGACTTCACTTTCACTTTCACTGGTCTCTTTAGGATTCATTTTGCCTATTCCGGCATCTCATATTCACAGTGCGATGTGAAACCAGGACCACCGAGAATTTGCCTGAGGAGAGTGTATGGAGTAAGATAAACAGTGGGCCAAAAACAAGATCCTGAGCAACGTTATCTATTGAAGAGCAGCATCAAGTATGGAAGTACTCTAAAGAGACAGAGAAGGAAATGTCAGACAAGTCAAATAAAATTGATCAGAATGTGGTGTTATGGAAAATGTGATAAGATGTTTCTAGAATGATTAATGATCAAGAGTATTAGATATGTGTAGTAGAAGAATAAGAATTAGAAGAAGAGAAAATCAAGGAGGAGGAAGAAGAGAAGGAAGAAGAGGAGGCAGGAAATAAAGAAAGAAAGAGAACAATTTGTATTATTAAATTTTTTCTGTGCTGGGCAATTCTGTTAAGTACTTTTCAGTGGTCCTCAACCTTTTTGGCACTGGGGACCAGTTCTATGGAAGATAATTTTTACACGAACCAGGGTGGAGAGGATGGTTTCAGGATGATTCAAGCATATTACATTTATTGTTCACTTTATTTCTATTATTATTCTAATATCAGCTCCACTTCAGATAATTAGGCTTTAAATCCCAGATGGCTGAGGACCCCTGCTTTATATGCATCATTCCATCTGGTCTTCCAAACAATTTAATGAAGCAAGTACTTTTACAGTAAAATTTCATGATACCACAAATTCATATAGAATATGATTGACTGTAGGTTCCCAGACCCAGAAATTCCAGGTTAACTGATTTGGCTCAGTAGTCACTTCATAAACTTTGTAATAGTATAGAACAGGGCTTACTGTATTATCTCCATTTTACAGATGAGAAGGTACAGTTCAGATATTAAATGATTTCAGCTATCACAGTCATGAGACTATCTAAAAGACATTAGTTATGTCAGATACTGAGTAATGGTTAGTTTGATGTGTCACCTTGACTGGGCCATGGGGTGCCCAGGTTGAGAATTATTCTGGGTGCATCTATGACTGTTTCTGACTGAGATCAACATTTCAATCATACCCAAGTAAAGCTGATTGCCCTCCCCAAGGTGAGTAGGCGTTATTCAATCCAGTCAGTTCAATTCAGTCGCTCAGTCGTGTCCGACTCTTTGCACCCCAGGGACTGCAGCATGCCAGGCTTCCCTGTCCATCACCAACTCCCGGAGCTTGCTGAAACTCATGAACATCAAGTTCATGATGCCATCTAACCATCTCATCCTCTGTCATCCCCTTCTCCTCCTGCCTTCAATCTTTCCCAACATTGGGGTCTTTTCCAAAGAGTTAGTTCTTAGCATCAGGTGGCCAGAGTATTGGAGTTTCAGCTTTAGCATCAGTCCTTCCAATGAATACTCAGGACTGATTTCCTTTAGGATTGACTGGTTGGATCTCCTTGCAGTCCAAGAAACTCTCAAGAGTCTTCTCCAACACCACAGTTCAAAAGCATCAGTTCTTCAGTGCTCAGCTTATCCATTGAAGATCTAATTAGAACGAAAAGGCTGATAAAGGGAGAATTCACTCACTGCCTGACTGTTTTCAAATTGGGACGTTGGTCTTCTCCTGACTTCAGACTCAGTCTTGGATTGGAACCACTACTTCTCTGCTTCACAGACCTTCAGATTTGGGCTCAAACTCTATCATCAGTTCTCCTGGGTCTCTGGACTGCTAACTGTGGATCTTGGGGCTTCTTAGCTCCTATAATGTAAACCAATTCCTTACAGGAAATTTCTACATACACACACAATCACACACATACATGGATGCATATATATGTGTGTGTGTGTCTATCTACATACCTAAATAGTTACTATTGAATCTGTTTCTCTGGAAGACCCTGATGGGTATCCCCACCCACCTCCACTTACCAGCCAGCTCTAAATTAGCCAGCTAAAAGACACAGTGCTTGCAATTTAAATGCAGCTTCAAAAGTCCTTCTGCACAAAATTTCTGGAGTTGTCACTGGTTACAAGGACCATGTTAATTAGTGTACAACAATATCATGGACTTGAGAATACTTTATATTCCTTAAATACAGAATTAATTATTTTTTAAGTAGCCTTCTCAATCTGATTCTGCTTCTAGTGCTGTGTATTCCCTAAGTACAAAATGAGGAAGTTTCTTTTTTTTTGATCCCTCTTAGATTTTGCACTGACAAATAGAGGAACTTCATAGCATCAATATTAGAATTCCCCAGAAATTTGGTATCAGCTCATCTTTTCTCAGAGGCAAAAAAAGTAACCTATTTGTTAAGTCTATTATTCATTTTCATACATGTAGCACTAATTAACACTAAGAAAAGCTCTACATCCCCTTATAATCTTGGTAAAAACTGAGTACTGAAATAACTAGTCCAACTATGGTCCATGAGCAGCTTCAGGATAGAAATTATGCCCAAGATATTTCAGCAGAGATGATGTACTGAAGTTTCTGTGAGTCATTTATGATTTCAAGTTAACAGATTAATGCTGCATTTTTATAAGGTAACTGATAAGCAAGTACATTAAAAGAAGATATTCATAGCTGAACTGCCCTTCATGAGATCAGATGTCATGTCTTATATACTGTATTTTCTTCCTTTTACTGAAAAACCTTGGTTGGGAGAAACTCTAAGTAGAAAGCTAATTTAGAGAGGGAGCTCTTGGCCTTTTTTTCATATGATAATTTTTCTACACTAGGAGGTGACGAGGTGGATAGAATGACCATGAGGCTTCTACAGTATAGTCCTTCAAGAACCTGAGTCAGTTCAGTTCAGCTCAGTTCAGTCGCTCAGTCATGTCCAACTCTTTGCGACCCCGTGAATCGCAGCACACCAGGCCTCCCTGTCCATCACCAACTCCCAGAGTTCACTCAGATTCACTTCCATCGAGTCAGTGATGCCATCCAGCCATCTCATCCTCTGTCAGCCCCTTCTCCTTCTGCCCCCAACCCCTCCGAGCATCAGAGTCTTTTCCAATGAGTCAACTCTTTGCATAAGGTGGCCAAAGTACTGGAGTTTCAGCTTTAGCATCATTCCTTCCAAAGAAATCCCAGGGCTGATCTCCTTTAGAATGGACTGGTTGGATCTCCTTGCAGTCCAAGGGACTCTCAAGAGTCTTCTCCAACACCACAGTTCAAAAGCATCCATTCTTTGGCACTCAGCCTTCTTCATAGTTTGTTACAAATTATACCAAAGGAAAGAGTGTAAACAAGGAATGGTTTAGGAGTTATCATTGCAATATACTTGGTAGTATTTCTATTAGAGACATGTTTCTTAGTGCCCCAAAGAATGGGAAAAGTTAAAATTAGATGTCATCACTATCAATTTAATTAGATTTTCAAAGAGGGTGTTGGTCCACCTCACCTCTAAGAAGTAGACATCAGGTCATGCCACAGAACTTGGTCACACCTGAACCTTTGATTTTGCCTGTAGAAACCAAAAAGTTGGCTTTCAACTGCCTGGACTTTAAAAAACAGAAGGCATTCCATTAGTGAGACATCAGAGAAGTCTGATTTTTATTTTAAATTTTCAAAAACACAAAAATAGAAGAATCTTCGTTGAAATAAATCTAGAATGATTTCTAACACTTGAACTTCAGAATTTTTTATTTCAAAGATAAAAAATGAGTTAATAAATTTGGGTCCAGAAAGTGGAAAGTAATTTCTGTTTGTTGGTGAGGGTCCCTAGAATAATATGCTGCTCAAACCAAGCTCTGCAGAAAGTTACTTCTCTAGATTTGATGAATAAAATTTCCTTTTGTGATGGAAAAAAAATTACTAAACTTTTTAAAAAATTTTAAAGTCAATGATGAGTGAGCCCTAATGTTTATTGATATGTAGTTCAAGAAAGGTTCTCCTATTGTCTAAATATACATCAATAAAGAGTTTATTTCAAACAAGTACTTAATAGGAATAAAAAATAGAGTATCTGATATTTTTCCTCAATATGTTGAGATTCTGCGTTTAAGACAACAGTTAGATGACTTTCAATATTATTGACATTATGAAGTTTCATCTACATCTGGAGAGATTTCTCTTTAACTTCAACCATCAGTTACTTGCCTGTTTTAGTATTAAGAACCTGTCTTTCATACATTAAGACTGAAGTGAGTCACTGCCTTCATTTGGTTGACTTCAGTTCAGTAAGTGCACTTGAGCATCAGCTATGCTCTGAGGTCTATGCTAAAAATAAAGGCTTTGAGTCTAGTCTTTCCTCAGTTCTGCATGGGAGTGATAAACTTCTGTACATGTGTGGTGAAAGTGCAACTTTTAAAAAAAATGGCAGAGAAAGAAAACAGCTATCACATGATAGGCCTTATACCAGTCCATCCTAAAAGAGATTAGTCATGGGTGTTCATTGGAGGGACTGATGTTGAAGCTGAAACTCCAATACTTTGGCCACCTGATGCAGAGGGCTGACTCATTTGAAAAGACCCTGATGCTGGGAAAGATTGAGGGCAGGAGGAGAAGGGGACGACAGAGGATGAGATGGTTGGATGGCATCACTGACTCAATGGACATGGGTTTGGGTGAACTCCAGGAGTTGGTGATGGACAGGGAGGCCTGGTGTGCTGCAATTCATGGGGTCGCAAAGAGTCAGACACGACTGAGCGACTGAACTGAACTGATCTGATATGTGGAATTGAAAAAGAAATGATACAAATGAACCGCATTTACAAAGTAGAAACAGACTTACAGAACAAACTTACAGTTACCAGGGGGAAAGGATGGGGGAAGTGATAGGGAGTTTGGGATGGACATGTACACACTGCTATATTTAAAATGGATAACCAGCAAGGATCTACTGTATAGCACAGGGAACTCTGCTCAGTGTTATGTAGCAACATGGATGGAAGGTGCATATGTGTATGGCTGAATCCCTGTTCACTTGAAAGTGTTAACAACATTATTAATCAGCTATATCCCAATACAAAATAAAAAGTTAAAAAAATAAAATGGATAACCAACAAGGACCTACTGTACAGCACAAGGAACTCTGTTCAATGTGACAGCCTGGATGGGAGGGGACTTTGGGGGAGAATGGATATGCATGTGTGGATGGCTGAGTCACTGCTGTGCGCCTGAAACTATCACAACATTGTTAATCAGTTATACTCCAATATAAAATAAAAAATTAAAAAAAATTTAATTAAAAAAAATCTCTGAGAGCATAGGGAAAGGACCAAATGTCTCTGCTTCTATTTAAACTGGGCTTAAAAGAGTGAATAAGGTTTTACCAACTCATTTGCCCATTCCTCTCGCCACCCTCCTTTTCTTTCTCCTCACTGTGAGATTTCATTTTATGAATGAATATAAAATTATGTGCTTCCCTGCTTACATTCTCTCATGGCTTCCTGTTGCACTTAGAGTAAGATCCAGTGTCCTCTCCATGGCATGCTAGGCCCTCCGTGATCTCGCTTTGTCTGTTTCTTCCAGCTTCATCTTCCCTGGGTGCCTGCTCTGTCCCAGTCAAGCTGTTCTATCAGTGGAATCCCAAACCTTCAGCAGACTCTGGCAGCTACTGTTACCACCACTGGAAATCCCTCCCGATAACAACATTTTCAGATTCTTTTTCCATTTTAAATAATAGTGAAGAATCTGGTTGAGTTTTCTCTGTACAAATAAGTATACCAATTTATATTTTGGTATAATTTTACCAACATAATGATCAGCTTTTAAAAGATGGCCAAATTTAACGTGATTAAAAAAAAAAAGATATAGGAAGTGTTCATGGTGTCTATTCCTCAGAGCCCTTGGCGAGTGCTATTGGTCTTTTGAGGCACTAAATTCACAAATGTAAGAAAAATTAAAAACAAATTACCTCCTCCTCTTTTTATGTTTTCAACAGTACCGTTGTCTTTGAGTGTTCCCCAATGGGGGTACACAGGGTCAGTTGGCACATAACTAGCGAGGTTTTAACACTATTTCAGTTTTGTTGCAATCTTCCCTTTATGGGAAGGCTAACATTCCAATATTATTAAAAATGCAAACCAATAAGACATGAAATGGCTTGCTTATTGCTAACATTTATGCAAAACCACTTAAAATGTTAAAAAATATTAATCTCCTACCCTATGTAGCAATTAATGCTGCACAGATGATGACAATTGTTTTTTCCACTGGAAAATCAGCAGCAATCCACATTCTCTTCCTCTGCTTAATTAACACAACTATATATATCCGTCAAAGTCACAGGAAACGGGTGTAATTGCTTTTGTAAATTCAACCAGTCTCCAATGAAGGTCTGATTGGTGAATTAAATGCAAATAATTTGGAGCTTAAAAAAAATCAGGAATATAGATATTCTTGCCCCGTATAGTATGAGGTGATACAAAGGTCAGGGAAAGAAAAGAAAAAGTAAAAATTCTTGGACCTGTCCTTGATTCTCTGTTGAGATATTAGGTACATTTTAAAGACCATTTGTCAACCAGACATCATGTTATATAGAACAATTTTACTTTATAATCAGCCACTACATTGTTGTAAACATAGGTGTGTGCTGAATTGATCTGGAATCAAAGATTGTGTATGTGTGTATGTGTAAAGTAGCCCTAAAGTTTCTGAAAAGCAGAAGAAAACAAACACTGCAGAAACAATGTGGAAAAGAATTAAATTTTTTTTAAATTATTTATTTTTATCTAGAGAAGATAAAAGACAGGACTATGAGGAAGTGGGAAAGGAGACGGGCAGAAAAACAGAGATCAGAGATGAGATGCACACACATAATCCATCTTCATTATTTATGGATTCTGTATTTGTGAATTTGCCTATTTGCTAAAATTTATTTGTAACCCCAAAATCAATATTCTGGGCAATTTTATGATCATTTTCAATTTTATATGTAAGAACAGTGAAAAATTTGAGTTGTTGGACACTCACATTCCCAGAAGAGGCTAAATTGGTGACTTCTGCCTTCTTGTTTCAGTTGTCATATTGTAAACAAGTATCCTATTTGTGGTATGTTTAGTGGTATATTTTTGTACTTTTTGTTTGTGATTAACTATTTATAATGGCCCACAGGCACAGCACTGGAGTGCTGTCTAGTGTTCCTAAGAGCAAGAAGGTGGTGATGTGCCTCACAGAGAAAATGTGAATATGAGATATTCCATTTAAGTATAAGTTACAAGCTGTAGGTTATGAATTTGATGTTAATTAATCAACAGTGTGTACTGAATCAGGCATCTATAAAGATTAACACACATAAGATAGACTATATGTTGATCTATTGACAAAAGTATTGCAACCAGAGACTCACAGTATATCTCTTAGTTCCAATGATTCAGTATTTGCTAGTTCAGTTTTCCAGTGGCTTTATGAACATAACTATTGTGAATAATAAGAATCAACTATGTGTGTGTATGTACAGTTGATTCTTATGCTCAATGGTAATATTTGCATATATATAGAGAAAGAGACAGAGAGAAAAAGTGAATGAAAGAGTTATCTCATATCTTAGATCGTGTGGATGGCTTATCTGGAGGCCAAATTAAAGTGTATAAATAAAAAGTAACATGATTAAATGAACAGGTAGGTGTTTAATTCACAGTGGAAAAAGACTGAGTTAATCACAGACTGTAAAACAAAGACAGAACTTTGACCACATGTCTAACTCTTTTATTATGCAGAAAGGAGATGTGGAGACAGGCATAGTGGCCAAAGTAAGACTCTGGGGAACTCTCCTGGTGGTCCAGTGGTTAAAAGTCTGTGTTTCCACTGCAGGGGCCTGGGATTAATCCCTGATTAAGGAACTAAGATCCTGAACGTCTGGTGATACACCCCCCTCCCTCCCCCCAAAAAGTAAAACTTTGGCATCCCATTCAAATCTCAGCTCTCACTCTTTTAACTCTGGGTTATCTTCTGGGTTCTATTAACTTCTCATTTCATTATCTGTGAGGTGTGTATGATAATATGTTTCATAGGCTTGTAGTGATTAAATATGATAAGAAATCAAAGATTGTAGATGAGTGTGCCATGTATTAAAACATTCAGTTAATGATGTAATTATGAGTATGCAGAGACCAGGCTTGCATTTGCTTAGAATCTTGCTGGTGGAAACCAGTTGCCATGTCCTCTTATCCTCAGCTTACTATTTTTTCCATTGCACCATTCTGGGGCCATTGAGAGACCATTTGGGCTGACAGGCCTCTAGATGCTATCACGATGGTTGGCATGGAGAGATCTGTGTTCCCAGGGTATGCTTTCATAGCATAGAATACAGTGTTGAAGAAAAAGCAATGTAAGCAGCAGATAAGAGGAAGAGTGATGTCTACCTCAGTTTACTGCTAAAAGAACATCACTTCCAAAGAAGAGAAGTAAGAAATCATGCTAAGTTTGACTCATCTACTCCAAAATCACCTGTATCCATAAAATGGGACAGACTTTATTCCTACATGGAGCATAAAGCAAATCAGTATAAAAAGAAAAAGGTTTGACTTTTTTAATGAAAAAAGAGAAAAAATTAGCTACATCTTCAATGTTCAACTTCTTTATATACACATGGGAATAGTAATAACAACTCTATAAAATAATGTTAAAATCCCTAGAAAGTATTTATGATTGCATATCCTACCAAAGCTAGAGATAGAAGTCTATTCAAAGTAAAATTATTCAGGATTTAAGACAACTTCCTTGGTCTCAATTTTCACTACTAGGGAAGCCTTAGAATGAAATAAAATTGCAGTGCATCACCTTTCATGTCATATCTACATTTACCTGCATAGGAATTCTGTTCAAGATGCTATTAATACTAATAAAAGGATCTATTGCTTCACACGTGAGAGGGAACAATTCAGGATACAACTGTTATTTTAATATCCTTAGCCAATCCTTTTTATCAGCTTGAATGACTGGTACAGACCTGGTAAATGAAATCTACAGATTTTATAACTTTAAAGTTCAGATTAGAACAGATAACGTTCAAGAGTACTTCAAAGAATGTTGCTTTTATTTTTTTCTCCTCTCTCTCTCTCAAAAGGATTCTGTTCATATTTTCATCTAGAGAAGCTCACCATTTAATATAAATATATATTTTATATTTAATAAATATTTTAAACCATCAGTTAGCTGCCCATATTTGTGTTAAATACAAACTGGTTCATACAATTCTTTCTAAAGCCAATGACGTGTCTATAATATATCTCATCGTAATAGATTCATTGAAAATATGTGACTTATTTTACACTTTAGATCAAATAATGGTACATTTTAGTCATTTCTGTTGCCTTTGATGTAGGTATAGTTCCATCAATAGGGTATATTTATTTCTTAGAAGTTGGCTAACAAATAGCACTTTAGTCTAATAGTATTTCTTGGTGTTAATTTTAAAAAGTATTCCATCAAGTAAAATACCATTGTTGTTGCATTGCTATTTTTTAGTTTCATACTTATACAGACTGGTGCATATCATGAAAGGAAACAGACCTATACCTCAGTAAGATGTCCCAAATGTATACTATTTATTATATATTTGAAGGTTCCACTGTAGCTAATGAACTCTGAGCCATAAAACTTCACCTCACTGAATTTCAAAGATATTACAAATAGGTAAGGGAATTCTAAATAAATCATTAGATTTACTAAATATAAATGTTTATTTTTATCCATTTCTAGAGTAAGATGAAGGCATTTCTCATCGTCAGAGTGGAGGGTTAATGTATGAGAAGACCATTAAACTCCCATCATTTAAACATGATAACTGCCTCATCTGTCTACATAATGTTTCAAAGCTATTTTTAAGCCATTTAAGCTTTTCAATTTACCCTAAACATCCACCAAGAGATTTTCTATTAAATTTAGTGTAATATTTTAAATGATCAGCACAACTCTCTTTTAAATAAATTTTAGAGTAAAAGTAATTTCTAAGACATAGCTTACATAATTTTCCTCAATGCATCATTGGTTCTGAATAGTGGCTTTCAAGTTTAAGTCATTAAAAATCTTTTAGAATCCCTAGGCAGCTACACTTTGTATATACATATAGTGTAAATTCAAAGGAGTTAATTGGTGCTAAAAAGGACAAAATAAGTTTGGTATACTTACATGTTTCTGGTTGCTGCAAATAATTTAAACTAGCAAGTATTTCATAATATTATATAAAAAACAAGTAGAACACTCAAAAAATTTCCAGTAAGAATTAGGATTATTCCTGTATCCTGATACAACTTTTGATCTGCTAAGAGTATTACTGGCTAGGATATTAAGTGAACTGGTGCATCCTTGAGACATGGGATTTTGTGACTGGGAACTTGGGAATTTCACCTGGAAAGAGCAGATGACAATTGGGAATGAGTGGCCATCTCAATGAGGACAGAAAGCTGAGGTAGTAGACAAAGGAGCTATTGATGGCTTTTGTCTGTGGCAGACAGAAGCCTAAGGGCAGGGTGACTGCTCTCTTCTAGTGTCATGAATGTCACATGATAGAAAGTTTTATGTTTGTTTCTGACATTAGGCAAACAAAAACCTTTTGAATGCTGAATTAGGCTCTTGTTTTGAGCCTGCAAGCTGCTACTCATTCCTATTGATGAGGACTGATCTGATTGCAGCCCTTTTATTTTTATGGTGTTAACTGTGCCTGCGAATGTGGGTAGAAGGCCTGAGACCGGACCACCGACCTTATCCCCCCAGAGTTCACATAGCTTTTGGAGTTTTCCTTTTTTTGAGGGGTGGGGGGTGTCTTAGGAGCTTTGCTTAAATGAACAATATGAGTTAGTCCTTCTGAAACCAGTTTAGCAAAAGACTCTTTTTTTTTTTTTCTTTTCCCTCTGGAGAAGGACACAACACTATCACCACGATTCAGCTTTGCTTGTCGGGGTCTGTGCAAATTGTGAGGGAAGGAGTGCTTTGAGGGAGCCCTTCCTGGTCCCTTTGGTCCCTGTGATCTGTACTCACTTGAGGTTCTGAGGTGCAAAATTTGATGACTTGGCAGGAAAAGATAAATCCGTTTTTTAAAGGCATGGTGAGGATTGTATTCTTGTTGAGGGAGTTACAGATTGGAAAAACTGAAGCCATTTTTAAAACCCTTGATTATGGCAGACTTTTCAATATATACATTCACTTTGAATTAAAAGAATCCAGAGAAATGAGAATAATTTCTGCTTTCTGTAGCTAGACTTTGAAGTGGAGAAATGTGGAACTAAAAGCAACTAGCATAACCTGTTTTAATCAAAAGGAGTCTTGTAAGAAACAATCAATTAAAGAACAGTCTGATTCTCTGCGACATCAATGTATGAAAATCTGTTAGACGCCAGATTGTGTCTCAAGACACATATGATGAACTGAACAAAATGACCTGCTAATAGCTTTTACGGGTAATAAATGCATCATGTTATTGGTAATTCTGCAGATGGTAAATCAAGCTAATATCGAAGCTGAAACAAGCTACTTGTTAAATATAGTTCAAAATGATCTTCTCTGTTCATCATCTGATCTTCTGTTATTCAAAAGCTGTATTGCACAGAAAAGAAAGATGATTACTCCTTATATTCCTAAGCATCTCAAAGTGGATAAACATTCCCATTCTGCCATGAAGATATTTAAAATGGTAAATCCTTTGGAGAAAGCATGCCTGAAATAAATGTACGCTGAGAAACACTATGTTTATGTAGATTATGAGCAGGAACAAAAAACATAAAAATGTAAAACCTGTGCTGAAATTGAAGTGTGACTTTATTGTATATAATGCACATTAGATGATATTTCCAATCAGCATGTGGAACACTGACCTGGCAAATTTGAACATTTGAGCCCAACACATATTAACAAATGATGGGGGGGATAGACAGGGCATTCATATTATAGACTCTTTTGAATAGTCTCATTTGCCTAAAGAACTGTTTAGCTTCAATTTTGTTGTTGCTGTTATTGTTGTTATAAGAGCTAAAGTAGGTAGCAACACAATTCTGGAAAGGATGGGAAGCTTAGGAAAAGGGGAGCCAGACAATGGTCCAAGAAGCCACTACTATAGGGAAAAAATTAGGAAAAAAAAAAACCCAAGGCTGTGACTGAGCATGATATACTAAGAGAAAATCAATCAATTGGAAGGCAAAGTTAACTTTGTAGATTGATAGGTCAGGTATTTGATTTTCAGAATGGGCTCTTTCTATCTTTGAGAATGTTATTTTTAACCTTAAATCATTTTGTTTGCCCATCTATATGTCATGTAAGTAAACTTGCTTATTTGTATTAACTGGGGATAAGATCAGTTCTAAGTATTAAGTGGACTTATTTTTCAGATATACATATAGGAAAACTCTAAGAAGATTTGTTTTTAAATAAATGTAATTTAAGATATATTTATGTTTCTTACATATATATGTGTATACATGTATACACATTTACACACACATGTATACACACTAAAATTTTACGAGCTGCAAATTACATAGCAATTTTAGGAAACCACAGTAACTTGTTTCTTAAGTAAAAGAAAAAAGTTTTATTTTTCTCTAGTTAGATTATATGTGTCCAGTGAAATCATAATTCTAGTATCAAGTAGAATCAACAATCAAGAGTTTTATAAATCAGATAAATTTTAGTTTTGTGTTTACTTATTACCTGGAACATCTTGAGAAAAAAAATCAGTGCCTAAAATTCCCAGTTTTTTAGAAGTAACTGATATTATCCTAAAATGTTAGCTATTTATCAGCTCTCTGATATAATTTTGAGGACAGTGACAGCAATCCTATCTTTTAGCAATTAAAAAAAAGGGGGCATAAAATATTACCTTGTTGGAGGAGCAGATGTTTGCAGTCCATTAACATCCATTAATTTACTATAGAATCAGAAATTTATAATAAAACTAATCCTAGGCCAAATTATGAAGCTGGGGATTATTACAATCAGCAGGGCTCTAAATTCCCCTAAGTAGTCCTTTTCACAGACACTTCCTGACATTTTCCTAGTTCCTCACTTCTGTCTTCCCCATTTAGTTAAATAAATCACTATAATAAAGGCACAAATATGATACTATCTCTGCATTTTCTAGGCTGTTTTCACCATAAAGTAACGGAAAATACAACTAAAAGTGGTCTAATCACCAAGGACATATATTATTTCACATACCAAAATGTCTAAAGGTAGGTCACTTCTAAGGTTCATTGGTCATCTCAACACTAGCATCTAAGATCCATCTGTGTCATTCACCAAAATAAATTTAATGCTAAAATCAAATTATAAAATCTGTTTATTTATACATATTCAATATCTTGCTATGTAATTAAGAAAATCATATTTCAATCAATTTGTGCTTAGTTGCTCAGTCAAGTCTGACTCTTTACAACCTGATGGATTGTAGCTTACCAGACTCCTCTGTCCATGGGGATTCTCCAGGTAAGAATACTGGAGTAGGTTGCTATGCCCTCCCCCAGGAGATCTTCCTGACCTAGGGATAGAACAAGGCCTCCCACATTGTAGGCAGACTCTTCACCATCTGAGCCACCAAGGATGCCCCAATCAAGTATGCAAGGATGCAATTCTTTCTCACTTTTCTTTGATCTAAACGCTTCTCACTGTCAAGAAATATTCCAAGATAGAAGGTGGAGAGTAGCAGATTTAACATGTGTTAACTGGTGAAGGAGAAGACTCTTGAGAGTCCCATGGACTGCAAGGAGATCCAACCAGTCCATTCTGAAGGAGATCAGTCCTGGGTGTTCTTTGGAAGGAATGATGCTAAAGCTGAAACTCCAGTACTTTGGCCACCTCATGCAAAGAGTTGACTCATTGGAAAAGACTCTGATGCTGGGAAGGATTGGGGGCAGGAGGAAGAGTGGATGACAGAGGATGAGATGGCTGGATGGCATCACCGACTCGAAGGACGTGAGTTTGAGTGAGCTCTGGGAGTTGGTGATGGACAGGGAGGCCTGGCATGCTGCAATCCAAGGGGTAGCAAAGAGTCGGACATGACTGAGCGACTGAACTGAACTGAACTGAACTGGTGAATCTATGATGCTAAGTAGTAATCCTACATATTCTTGCTGTGTTGAAACTCAATCGAGGTGCTGACAGAACTGGGGAACTGTGGGGTGAGAGGCAGCACAAAAACTGGAGGAACTCTGACATTTCTCCCTACAAAATGCATCCATAAAAGATATTTTAGAGAATGGTACTACAGTCAACACTAACAAGAAACAGAAAATGAGGAAGTGGTGAGAAAGTGGACAGAGTATAGGGTTCTTATTAGCAAGATCTGGCACAAGTAAGTGTTTGGAAATCTTAGTTAGAAAAATGTATGGAAAATGTCATGCAGTATATGTTGGACTCCTCACATGGGCAATCTACTTTCCTGGATCATGGGGCACAATTAACTACTCCAGAGTATAACATTCACATGGAATCAAAAAAGACCCCGAAGAGCCAAAGCAATTTTGAGAAGAAAGAATAAAGCTATCGGCATCAGGCTTCCTGATTTCAAACCATATTGCAAAGCTTTGACAGCTAGAACAGTATGAAACTGGAATAAAAACAGACACACAGATCAATGGAACAAAATAGACAGCCCATAAATAAACTCACACTACATGCTCAATTTTTGATAAAAGCATCAAGAATATAAAATGACAAAAGGATAATCTCTTCAGTAAATGGTATTGGGAAAACTGAATATCCACATGCAAAAGAATGAAGCTGGACCCTTATCTTACACTGTACACAAAAATCAAGTCAAAATGGATTAAAGACTTGGACATGAGATCAGAAACCATTAAACAATAAAATATCCCAAATTGTACAAGGAATTCATACAACTCAATAGCAAAACAAACAGGCAAGCAAAAAACCCCACAAACAATTCAGTTTAAAAATGGGCAAGGACTTAAATTAGGCAGTTTCCCAAAGAAAACATTCAAAAGCCAGCAGGGTTTCTGGTGACTTTTAAGTGAGGTAACTGCAGTCATGAAATTAAAAGACGCTTACTCCTTGGAAGAAAAGTTTTGACTAACCTAGATACACATTCAAAAGCAGAGACATTACTTTGCCAACAAAGGTCCATCTAGTCAAGGCTATGGTTTTTCCAGTAGTCATGTGTGGATGTGAGAGCTGGGCCATAAAGAAAGCTGAGCACCAAAGAATTGATGCTTTTGAACTGTGGTGTTGGAGAAGACTCTTGAGAGTCCCTTGGACTGCAAGATCAAACCAGTCAATCCTAAAGGAAATCCTAAAGGAAATCATTGGAAGGACTGATGCGGAAGCTCCAATATATTGGCCACCTGATTTGAAGAAATGACTCTTTAGAAAAGAACCTGATGCTGGGAAAGATTGAAGGCAGGAGGAGAAGGGGGATGACAGAGGATGAGATGGTTGGATGGCATCACCGACTCGATGGGCATGAGTTTGAGCAAGCTTTGGGAGTTGGCGATGGACAGGGAAGCCTGGTGTGCTGTAGTCCATGGGACCGCAAAGGGTCAGACATGACTGAGCCACTGAACTGAACTGAACTGAAGTGAGGGAGATTCTGGCCCAGCTGAGGACATCAGATTTCATTGTCCTCTCAACTCTTTGTCCCCTCACTCAAACCCTTTAATAAAGTTATTTGATCCCCAAACATAACAAAACCAAAAAATGAATGGGCAACTGGTACATGAGAAATTGCTCAACATCAGAATCCATCAGGGAAATGAAAACAAAAACTGCAATGAGATCTCACCTCACACCTGTTAGGATGTCTAGTATCAAAATGACAAGAGATAAGTGCTGGTGATGATATGGGGCAAAGGGAACCCTTGTGCACTGTTAGTGGGAATGTAAATTCGTGCAGCCACTGTGAAAAGCAGAATGTAGGTTCTTCCAGAAATTAAAATAGAACTACCATATGATCCAGAAGTCCCACTTCTGGGTATGTGTGTACTCAGTTACTCAGCCATGTGACTGACTCTTTGTGGCCCCATGAACTGTAGCCCACCAGGCTCCTCTGTCCATGGAATTTTCCAGACAAGAATACTGGAGTGGGTTGCATTCCCTACTCCAGGGGAATCTTCCCAACCCAGGGATCAAATCTGCATCTCTTGCATCTCCTGCACTGGCAGACAGATTCTTTACCACTAGCCTTTCCAGGTATATATCCTGGGAATCCTTTCTGGGTATATATCCAAAGGAAATAAAGTAAGTATCTGAAGAGATATATTTACTCCCATATTCATTGCACCATTATTCACTATAACCAAGGTACTGAAACAACATCCATTGACAGATGAATAGAACAAGAAAATGTGGTGTTATATGTATGCATATATAATAGAATATTATTCCAGTTTAAAAAGGAGGAAATTCTGCCATTTGTGATAACATGGACGAACTGAACCTGTAGGGTATCATGCTAAATGAAATAAGCCAGACAGAAAAAGACAAATACTTCATTCTATCATTTAAATGGGGAATTTAAAAGAAAGAAAAGGGCAGAAAGAAAGACTGAAAAAAAAAAGAAGAAAGTAAGGGAGAGAGGGAAGGAGGGAGGAAGGAAGGAAGAGCCAAATTCATAAAACAAAGAGCAGGATAATGGATGGTTGCCCAAGGCCTGAAGGTAGTGTGGGGAATCCAAAGTTGTTGGTAAAAGGTACAAACTGTCAGTTATAAGTTGAATAAAAGTCTGAGAATCTAATGCATAGCATGGTGATTATGATTGATAACACTGAATTGTATACCTGAAATGCCTTGAAAGAAGAATTTAAGTTTCATCAACAGAATAAAATAATAAATATGTGAGGTGATGAATATGGTAAGTTTGTATGAGATTTTCTTCACAATGCATACATATATAATATAGTCATAGTACATGCTTTGAATATATTGCAAGATGAGTTGTTAATTTAACCTCAGTATAGCTTAAGAAAATACCCCATAGTAACTATACCTAGAATGAGTTCTCTGGACAAACTTTGTCAAGAAATGTAGATATCCAATGGGTTATTCTTCTGATTAAGAAAATAATAAAAATATTTATTCTTATCTGTGTTTCTGACAATCAATGTTTTACTCTGGTAAACCAATTATTTGGTGCTGTCTATTCATTTCTCTAGTCAACCACAAAAAATATGCATAAATACATATTCTATGCTGAAAAATTATATCATTTGCTAGAAACAATTCTCTCAGACACATCAAGAAAAGAAAAACATGAACTGAAAGACATTAATAAATGTGTTAAGGCAATAGCTTAACGTGATGAGTTGATTGATAAACCACTGTGCTTAGTCACTCAGTCATGCTGACTCTTTGCGAATCCATGGACCGTAGCCTGCCAGGCTTCTCTGTCCATGGGATTCTCCAGGCAAGAATACTGGAGTGGGTTGCCATGCCCTCCTCCAGGGGATCTTCCCAACCTAGGGATGGAACACAGGTCTCAGCATTGCAGGCAGATTCTTTACTGTCTGAGCCACCAGGGAAGCCAAACCACTGGGTCATGTATAAAGGTGACAGATGGAGAAAAGTAAATATGATGAGATGAACAAAGAAAAATTTGGCATAGATAATTTTGTTTGCAGGCTCTTATTTTAAGACTTCTGTAAAAGCTGAGTGGCCTTGGGACTTCCCTGGCGGTCCAGTGGTTAAGAATCCATCTGACAATGTGGGGGACGTGGGTTTGATCCCTGGTCCGGGAAGATCTCACATGTTAGGGGCAGCTAGGCCTGAGCACTGCAGTGACTGAATCCATGTGCTGCAGCTACTGAAGCCTGTGCCTGAAGCCTGTGCTCTGCAACAGGAGAAGCCCTGTCAATTAAAAGCTGCACTACAGCTAAAGAGAAGCCCCCACTCTCCACAACTAGAGAAAACCCTCGTGCATCAAAAAAGACCCAGCACAGCCAAAAATAAATCAATATTTAAAGGAAAGAATAATTGAAAAGCTTACTGTCCTTGACCTGCATTATTTTCCTTTTATTTACATGTCTAGTGCTGTGGACTGGAAAGGAATCCTCTCCAGGGGCCAAAGAACTGCAGTGATTCACAGTAGACAGGGGTTCTGCTTTCGGCTCCTTTGTTCATACGGGAAATATTCCAAAGCTGATTCAGATTTCTCTTGAAAATGCAACAAAGCTAAATGTTTCAAACATTATAGTGCTATTGCTGTTTTTGGTAACACTACTAATAATTGTGCAGGATCCCTTGGACAGAGGAGGCTGGTGGGCTATAGCCCATGGGGTCTCAGAGTCGGGCATGCCTAGCAACTCACACACACACACACACACACACACACACACACACACAATATTTAGTTGCATCTCCTTATAATGCAATTTGTTAAAAGTCAGAATTCAACCTGGGATATGTCCCTGGCTTTAGTTTTTCCAATAGGAGTTTGTTGATGACAAACAGAAGGATGTCAATATTCACTGGTCTCATTTCTAAGAACAATTCAGATTATGGAGTCTGAGGGCTGTTATATGGGAGGCTCCATGTTATTAGTAAACCATTTATCACTGGGGTAAAAGTAATTATGAGGCATCTTACTAATCCTTCTGGCATTTATGAGATATTTGTTATGAGTTATTAGCAATGAACAATGAAAAAATGAGCTTTTGGCAAAAACATGAAAAGTTTCCAACTTTTGTCTCTTTTCTCTAACATCGTGAGGTTTTGCTGTTACTGACTGATGTGGAGGTAACCTATTTACACTGAATCAAACTTGTTGACATTTAAGTGTTAAAAAAAAAAACACTATCTAAGCAGCAGAAAGAATATAGGAATGACATTCACAGATATTTCCAGCTGTCAACAAGTCAGGTTTTCTTACTAACTGTGAGCCCTTGAAGTATTAATGTTCTTTGGATAGAGTGAGAAATACTGTTACTGCAGTTTTTTTTTTTTTTTGTATCCATATACTTGTCCATACTAATTAGCAAAATATCAGAAGTCATACCACTCCTTCCATTTTTGATGTCATAATTCTCCTTTTAAACAATACCAGAAAAGAACTTTCATGAATTTTTCAGAAAAAATGGAATAGATTGATCATTCACCTAAAGCCAAGGAAGGACACCAGCATCCTGTAAGAAAGAATTGAAATAAAGATCTATTCTTAGTAACTAGTACCATGGATGGTAAAATATTCTTAAATATAACCATGGGTACAAAAGATTAAACAGGAGTATCTCATTCCTTTTATCTTCGTGAAGAGAATGTAGTTTCTTATATGGTCTTAGCTTCACCACTTCCTAATTGTATAACCTTGGCAAATTACTTGGTTTTCATATCGCCTCCAGTTTTTGCATCTGTAAAGCGAGGGTTATAAAGACACCCACTCAATGGTTGCTATGGGATTAAATGCATTAGTCTGTAAAGCACTGAGAACAATGTCTGGGGCATACTAATTACAGTTTTGCTTACTACTTCAACTCTTCCTTCCATGTCCTGGCCTCACCCTTCTAAATACTTCATATAATTTTGGAAGGTGTCGTGTGCATATAGGTGCATGCTCAGTCACGTCTGACTCTACAACTCTGGACTGTAGCCCTCCAGGCTCCTGTGTCTATGGGATTTCCCAGGCAAGAATACCAGAGTGGGTTGCCATTTCCTCCTCCAGAAGATCTTCCTGACTTGGGGATTAAACCAGGCTCTCCTGTGTCTTTTGCATTTGCAGGCAGATTCCTTACCACTGAGAGACCTGGGAAGCCCAAAGGTGTCATCTTCCAAATTTTTGAAGAAGTTAATCAATTGTGTGTCACCCTGGAAACTTGAAAGAGATAGGTTTAACACTAGAGGTATGATAGATTATTTTATGCAGGATTTAGCACTTTGAAGATACACATGATTGGAGGATTTCTGAGTAATGCCCTATACTCCAAAGCTCTCTTTCTTTTTATTTATTTTTTTAAAATTTATTTTTAATTCGAGAATAATTGCTTTACAATGCTTTATTAGTTTCTGCTGTACAACCACATGAATCAGCCATAAGTATATATATATTCCCTCTCTCTGGAGCCTCTCTTCCATCCCCTCATGTCTTTTACTTTCTATTGGAGTATGAGATACCTATGCACATGCTAACATAAGCATGGTGCAATAAATTTCTCTGCAACTTAAAACACCACTTTAAAAAAAATCTTTCAGTTCCTATGGGCGTAGATTACCTGGGTGCTTCTGGCTCAAGCTCTCTCATGAATCTGCAGCCTGTTAGCAGGGTTGTGGTCTCATCTGAAGGCATGACCAGGGAGGGACCTTTTTCTTAGATCACTTACACGATCAGATACAATTTCTCAAGGCAATCCTGTGAAAAGACCTGTGTGTTAAGTACCTAAGGTTTTCTGAAAACCACATTCACTTTATAGATTAGAGTAAAGAATTTCCAATTGAATATTAGACTTTTTTGTTTCTTCAGGCTATTCTATGACTAAAGTTTGTCCTGTGATAGTTCACACTGACTGGGACTCAAGAGAGAAGTGACTGGTTGGTCCACCTTCATGGTTCGTCTCATCTTTCCTCCTCCTCATATGCTTCCCTCAAGCATCAAATTTATCTCAGGATGTACAGCAACTAAACAACCTTTAGTGGCTGTTTCCACTCTGATCATTGCATAACCCAATTCATTAATATGCTGTGTAAAATCAGAATATCTCCTATTTAATAGACCTCTACCCCACTGGAAAGCCATTACTGTTTTAAGTAGAATTTACTTTTCCTTCCATTAAGTTCAAGATTTACTTAAGATTTTTAAGGTCTTGTTAGTTTTTACCTTTGGGATTTCTGTGATCGTAGAGCTGAGAATGTTGGGTATGAATTGATTTACTTTTTATTGTTATAAAATTTTAATTACACTGCTGCCTACCATATGCCTATTTATAATGTTGTGGAGCTACAAACATAAGGTTTCCTAAGTTTTTATTTTTTCAAAATGTTCTTGTCAGTTTTATGTCTCCAAAATGCTTGAAATGTGAACAGCTGAATTTATATCAGATACTTGATTTTGAAGACAAGAACAATGAACAAGGATTAGAGAGAATGTCCTGATATTCTGTCACATTCTCCAGACTCATTTAATTATACATCTGTAGGTATAACCTCAGCCTTTATTGTGCTATTTATCCTAACCTTTATCCTTTGTGGCTAAAGTTGTGTTTTATCAACTCTTCTCTTTTAATGCATTTATTGTTTTGTTAAGTTTAAAGTATATATTATCTTTTTCAGTACCATAATTGAAAATTACAGTAGAGAGTTTAACTCATTCTCCACCCTAAATTCCATACTTTTTTCTGCTTGAGAATGTTATTTGTTCCCAGATGCTTGTATAGTATTAAAAGAAACTAAATGATAAATTGGTCTCCCAACATCACACCCCTCTGTTCCTCTCAAATCTTTGTGGCTGTAGCAATTGGAGTGGGGATCTTTATTGCTTTAGGAGTCTACCATGAGTTCAAAGTCTCAAGAAAAGAGAACCAGCAACTCTAGTACTTGATTGAAGAGATAGTATGGACCACATCTCAGTGAATTTTATCTGGGTTCTCTTGGATCCACAAGGGTTCTAACTCTTCAGAAAGTGTTTGATGGTATAGGTTCTGCTTTGATCTGAAAGGACCAGCTTGCAATGACCCATCTAACTATGAAAGATACCTCCAAAAGAAACTGTGTGTTACATTTTCCTTCTCAGCTTTTCTTTCTTTTTAAATGTATTTTTAATTGGAGGATAATTGCTTTACAATGTTATATTGGTTTTTGCTATACAACAATATGAATCAGCCATAAACATACAAATGTCCATTCCCTTTTGAACCTCTTTCCCCCACCCCATCTCTCCTCAGATTATCACAGACCACCTGGTTGAGCTCCCACTCAACTAGCTCAACTTCCCACTAGCTATTTTATATATGGTGATGTATATGTTTCAATGCCAATCTCTCAATTAGCCCCGCCCTCTTCTCCCACCGCTGTGTCCACAAGTCTGTTCTCTACATTTACGTCTCTATTCCTGCCCTACAAATGTGTTCAGCAGTACCATTTTTTATATGTGCATTAAATATACAATACTTGTTTTTCTCTTTTTGACTTTTAACTCTGTATAACAGGCTCTAGGTTCATCCACCTCACTAGAACAGGCTCAAATGCATTCCTTTTTGTGGCTGAGTTATATTCTATTGTATATATGTACTACAACTTCCTTATCCATTCATCTGTTGATGGACATCTAGGTTGCTTCCATGTCCTAGCTACTGTAAATAGTGCTGCAATGAACGTTGGAGTACATGTGTCTTTTAGAATTGTGGTTTCCTCAGGATGTATGCCCAGTAGTGAGATTTCTGGGTCATATCATAAAGAAAATATTTCTTTGTTTTGGGAATTTTAAATCACAGTATTCACAGAAAGATATAGGCAAAAAATAAAATATTTTAAACCAACCATACACATAGAAGAACAGAAGGGATAAACCAAACAAATGTATTATTTACCAACAGAAAAATTAACATTAACATGTAAGATAGGAATAAAGCAGTTTACAAAAATTAAGCATGGTATTACTAAGAAGAATGCTATAAACTTTCAGTTTCTTGATCATATTTTCACAACAAAAGAAAATTAAATATCCTAAGTATTTAAATAACATTAATCACTACACTGGTTTTCTAAGTACTTTTCTGAGCCTAGAGATTAATGTAAACTTTTATTTTCAGCTTTTCTAATTATCCATACTACTACTTTTTAACCTTATAAAATCAAATAGATTTTTATAATTCTTTAAAAAGTAACAATAATGACCTAAATTCAATTTCCATTTTTGACATTATACTTAACTAAAATACTTTTAAATTCAAAAGGAAAAAAAATAATAGAAAAGGGTAGGGTAATATATTAAATTACCTGAGAGGAAAAGAAATGGGAGAGGGGGAATTCATGTTCACACTAACTGTTGAAGTTCAGGACAAAAGTGATGGCCTGAGCTCTTTGTAAGATAGTGTCTTCTTCAGAAAATGTGAACAGTGTTCCATTTAAAGTAACTTTTTCTTTTGACAGTCACTGAGCTGTACACTCAGACAGAAACCTTTAAATGCCATCATCTATACATTCATCTATTGAGAAAGTCCTAGGTTTTATAAGAAAACAAATGATTATTATTGATAACTTTCATTCTATTTGAATGCAGAACATGAAGTAGGATTTTTGTTTTTTCCATTCAGTGAGGTTCTTTATTCATTGATTTGTTCCCACACTTGAAACACCTCATTCAGTGTTCCTAGTGAGGTTGGCTAGCAACATTTCTTGAGATGAGACTTTTATTGCACTTTTGTATTTCTTACTCATGGTCACAGAAAAACAGAATAAATATGCTGACCTAGCTGAAAAACATGGGTTCAGCTTCATGAAGTAACCTACCAAAACTCACTGCCCAGAGATTAGTGTGTTCAGACTTTCAGCTCCCAGGTGACTTGGGTATACAGAGGCCAATGTCATGAGTTGATTATATTCACACATATTAACTTAGAGAATTATTGGCAGGCACCAGAAGAATTCATAGATTTGAAGCAAGAGGACCTTAAGGACTGTAATGGAGGATGAGCCATTGCCAGGATCTTCCTGTCAGCTGTCTATTCTTTCTGTTTCTGCCTATCTCTGGGTGCTAGTATTGTGGTCACTGGCATATCTGAAGTCATGTCCTCAGTTCAGTTCAGTTCAATTCAGTCGCTCAGTCGTGTCCGATTCTTTGCGACCCCATGTATCGCAGCACACTGTCTCCCTGTCCATCACCAACTTCCGGAGTTTACCCAAAGTCATGTCCATCAAGTGGGTGATGCCATCCAGCCATCTCATCCTCTGTCGTCCCCTTCTCCTCCTGCCCCCAATCCCTCCCAGCATCAGAGTCTTTTCCAATGAGTCACCTCTTCACATGAGGTGGCCAAAGTACTGGAGTTTCAGCTTCAGCATCATTCTTTCCAATGAACACCCAGGACTGATTTCCTTTAGGATGGACTGGTTGGATCTCCTTGCAGTTCAAGGGACTCTCAAGAGTCTTCTCCAACACCACAGTTCAAAAGCATCAATTCTTCGGCGCTCAGCTTTCTTCACAGTCCAACTCTCACATCCATACATGACCACTGGAAAAACCATAGCCTTGACTAGACAGACCTTTGTTGGCAAAGTAATGTCTCTGCTTTTCAATATGCTGTCTAGGTTGGTCATAACTTTCCTTCCAAGGAGTAAGTGTCTTTTAATTTCATGGCTGCAATCACCATCTGCAGTGACTTTGGAGCCCCCCAAAAGAAAGTCTGACACTGTTTCCACTGTTTCCCCATCTATTTCCCATGAAGTGATGGGACCAGATGCCATGATCTGAGAGAAAGATTTTTCCTGCCACCTCCAACATGCAACTTTCAGAAGACACAAAATAACAATATAACTAATAGTTTATTTTAGGCGCTATGTGTGCTAAGAACTTTACAAAATTCCTAAGAGCTAGTTAATTTAAATATTATATATATTTTATATATTTATATATTTATTTATTTATTTATTTATGGCTATACTGCGTCTTTATTGCTGCTTGCAGGGTTTCTCTAGTTGGGGCAAGCAGGAGCTACTGTTGAGGTGTGTGGTCTTGTTGTGGTGTGTGGTTTTGTTGTGGTGGCTTCTCTTGTTGCAGAGCAAGAGCTGTAGAGCTGCTCAGTAGTTGTGGCACACGGGCTTAGTTGCCTTGTCGCATGTGGAATCTTCTCAGACCAGCAACTGAACTGGTGTCCCATGCATTGCAAGTTAGATTCTTAACCACTAGACTACCAGGGGAGTCCAGAGGTAGTTATTTTCATCTCCATTATTTTTTAACAAAAAAAGAAAACAGGCTTAGAGAGGTCAGGGAACTGGCTCAAGATCCAATAGTTCAAGATGGTTGTGCTGCCTTTCCCAACTAAGAAAGAGTGAAAAAAGATACCCTTCCTCTAATAATTGCTCCATATATACTATTAACTATTGGCCTAGCTTGGGTTCATGCTTATCAGTGAACCAACTACTATGGCTAAGTCTAGTCCTCAGACCCACATCAAGGGATTGAATTCTGTTGCAGAAAGAATTGACCATCTCAAGACTTTCCTGAGATTACACCTGCAGTGAATAGAGGAGCTGACTAGGAACCTAGCACTCCAGGGTCCAGACTCTTCCCTTATCTATTCTTATTGCTATCTCATTTTACAAACGGGAGAATCAACAAGGTAAAGTCAAAACATCTCCAAAATTAACATGGCAAGATGTCGGGGGAAAGAAAACTTGATGCTACGTTTCTCTGCAATTTGATCCAGTGTTTTGTCTATCCAACTATTCAGCTCCAAAGCAGTAGGTTATGGAGTGCTTTCATTATACTTAATTCCGAAGAGTATTGGTCCAAAGCCCCATGCAATGTAGAGAGATGGAAAAGTATCAAGTACAGTAGCAAAGTCAACTTTGTATTTAGATTCATATTGATTTGATAGGGTTGCCATAACCAACTACCACAAATTGAGTGTCTTAAACAACAGAAATTTATTGTCTCATTGTTCTGAGCTTAAGGAGTCAGCAGGGTTGGTTTCTTCTACAGGCTGAAAAGAAGACTGTTCTATGCCTCTTTTGTAGCTTGTAGTGGTTTGATGGTCATCTTCGGCATTCTTTGGTTTGTAGAAACATTGCCCTGATCTCTGCCTTTCTGTTCACATGATGCTTTCTCTCTGTGGGTGCACCATTGTGTCCGTGTATGTGTCCCAATCATGTTGGTTGGGAGGTGGCCACACTATCCCAGTATGACCTCAACTTAATCAGTTATAACAACTACAACCCTGTTTCTAGAAAGGTCACATTTTGAGGTCCTGGGAGGCTAAGACTTCAACATAGGAATTTTGCATGGGACATATGTCAACCCATAGCAGTTTCTCTGGTAAGAAAGAAGCTAAAGGAAACAAACATAACTCTTCTATTAATACTAAGGAAGACTTTCATCGGCCTTTTTATCTAAGCTAAAGAAGGAAGTAGTTACAAAACTAGCCTCATTGGACAGCCTGGAGGAAATTTAGGAAAATGGGATGTGATGATAGAAGAAAGGGATAGTCAATAAAGAGGATACAAAGTAACGAAATCACACTAAGTTGGCCAGGACAGTCTTTTGAAAAGCTTAAAATCAACTTCATGGTAATTGGGTTCTGATCCAAAACACCATTGAGACTGTAGAAAGTAGGTGGTTTAGCCAAAGCCAACAGGTATAAAAAGTCAACTTTGGCCTCATTATTGAAAATTAATCATTGAAGTAGGTGGTAAAAACACTAGGAGAATGAGAGAAATACAGAGATCAAAGATTAGAATGCAGAGTCATTCTTGAATTCATCAAAAGGGTTAGCATCATTATGAATAACATCTTTGGAGCTACTTTTGTTCAACAAACCACTTCTGAATATTTAAAATGCAATTAGTGATTCAGTTTTTTGATATACATTTCCTAGAAGCCAATTGGATCTAATAAGCTCTGCCTAAAAACATTTTCTTTAGAATTTATAACTAATGATGATCCATATAAAATAAACTGAAGCCTCATTACTCATGGGGTTCTTAAATGAACTAATATATGCAACATGCTTAGAATAGTGTCTGGCACATAGCAATGATACGTGTTTACTAGTATTATTAGATGACTTTTTGTCCCTCATAGGACATGGGAAATAGAATAAGGTGTAAAAAGACTAGAGTAGATTTGCTTAAGTTCTTGCTACATTAATAAATTAACTTCAGATGCTTCTCTATTTGTCACTGACTTAGTATAGTGATGAAACAAATCTCCATTTTCATGTATAAAAAATAAAAAGAAGCAGTCTTTATGCTCTCCATTCATCCAATCATTCAACATAAAATTGGAAAATTAAGTGATTAGCATTTTTAGCTATCTAAAACTCTTTAGCAGGGGATCACTTAAAGTCATCAAAAAACACAAAAAATACATAGTGCCAAAAAATATTAGTTTGAAATAAATGTTTCAGGATGTGAAAAGAAAATATTGATAATTTTAATTGATATTAATTTTGCATAGATAATTGTGCATCTTGGCCAATTACCATGAGAAAGCATATTAAATAATTGTGTAATATCTAAGCTACAGCCAATATACTATTGTAATATAATATATATTACATATAGGTACATGTAAGTTCTTGGGGCTGTACTGTTATCCATAAAGAGGTTGCAATGAAGTGTAAGGCATATTTCATGTTATTGCTATTAATCACTTTTAGTATTATTGTGCAATGACTTTCAGTTCAGTTCAGTTGCTCAGTCATGTCCAACTCTTTGTGACCCCATGAATTGCAGCATGCCAGGCCTCCCTGTCCATCACCAACTCCCGGAGTTCACTCAAACTCATGTCCATCAATCGATGATGTCATCCAGCCATCTCATCCTCTGTCGTCCCCTTCTCCTCCTGCCCCCAATCCCTCCCAGCATCAGTCTTTTCCAATGAGTCAGCTCTTCACATGAGGTGACCAAAATATTGGAGTTTCAGCTTCAACATCAGTCCTTCCAAAGAACACCCAGGGCTGATCTCCTTTAGAATGGACTGGTTGGATCTCCTTGCAGTCCAAGGGACTCTCAAGAGTCTTCTCCAACACCACGGTTCAAAAGCATCAATTCTTCGGCACTCAGCTTTCTTCACAGTCCAACTCTCACATCCATACATGACCACTGGAAAAACCATAGCCTTGACTAGATGGACCTTTGTTGGCAAAGTAATGTCTCTACTTTTGAATATGCTATCTAGGATGGTCATAACTTTTCTTCCAAGGAGTAAGCGTCTTTTAATTTCATGGCTGCAATCACCATCTGCAGTGATTTTGGAGCCCCCCAAAATAAAGTCTGACACTGTTTCCACTGTTTCCCCATCTATTTCCCATGAAGTGATAGGACCAGATGCCATGATCTTCATTTTCTGAATGTTGAGCTTTAAGCCAACTTTTTTGCTCTCCTCTTTCACTTTCATCAAGAGGCTCTTTAGTTCTTCTTCACTTTCTGCCATAAGGGTGGTGTCATCTGCATATCTGAGGTTATTGATATTTCTCCTGGAAATCTTGATTCCAGCTTGTGCTTCTTCCAGCCCAGCATTTCTCATGAGGTACTCTGCATATAAGTTAAACAAGCATGGTGACAATATACAGTCTTGACATACTCCTTTTCCTATTTGGAACCAGTCTGTTGTTCCATGTCCAGTTCTAACTGTTGCTTCCTGACCTGCATACAGATTTCTCAAGAGGCAGGTCAGGTGGTTTGGTATTCCCATCTCCTTCAGAATTTTCCACAGTTTATTGTGATCCACAGTTACTGAATTTTATACCAAGCTTCAGGTAATCATTTGTATAATTTTAGTATAAATCTGTGTTCATGTTCTTTGTCCATCTTAGATGCTCAGTGAATATTGTTAATATGGCTATGTTTATTTTTATGTAGTTGTAGATCTGTATAGTTTAACCAATTAATATATATATTTTAAAGTCATCTTTTAAAGCCTGTGTTTCAAGGCATCTGATACTTATAAAGTACTGACAAGTACTTTAGTCTGATACATACCGACGAAAATACTAAATCTATGTTACATTTCTCTGCCTCTTCATGCTTAATTTTATATGGTGACCTCTATAAGTGTCCAAAACTAATACTGAGATCTTGCAGTAGATTTCCACTTGGCTGTACACTGAAATTATCTGGGATGCTTAAATTATTCTGCAATGATCAGGGTCCATCACAGACTAAATTAAGGCACAGTCTCTGACAAACAGCCCTGTGCATTGGCATGTTTAGCAGTTTGTGTGTGATTCTAATGTATAACTAGGTTGGGATTTACATAAACAATATCCTGCTTTTAAGAGTAAATATGTGTCAAATGAGGGCTTCCCAAGTCATTCGGTGTTAAAGAATCTGTCTGCTAGTGCAGGAGATGTGAGTTGCTCCCTGGGTCTGAAAGATCCCCTGGAGGAGGAAATGAAAACCCATTCCAATATTCTTGCCATGAAAAATTCCAGAGGAGCCTGTTGGGGTATAGTCCATGGGGTTGCAAAGAGTTGAACACGACTGAATGACTAACACTTTCACTTCAACCAGTATTCACATGGATATTAGGAACTGATGAGTTAATATCTAGGCAAAATCAGCTAAAGCAAACATTGCTTTGAAAATACCTTTAATTATCTGTAAAATGGAGTGCATGTGGCTTTGTGAATATATAAAAGAGTTGTGATTTGCGGATAATTTCTAAGGAATATATGGATATTTCAGAATTATTTTCAATGCTCTCAAGACAGAGTATAGCAGGGACTACATGAACTTATAGAGTGAAAAAGCAGGTGGAATCCGCTATATATTTAAAAATTGTTTTCCTCCTTCCTTCCTTAGCATCACTTTTTAAATTAATGTGAACCATATGAGTTTATTAGAAAACTGCATAGCATTCTAACTTCCTTAATTGCCCTGTGTAAACACAGAAGCAAAGTGGACTGAAAACTAGCTACCATAATACTCTTACCGGAAAAAAGTAGAGACACATGATCTCATTTTCCTTGATTTCATAAGTTAGCACTTAAGGGTATCAACAAAACCTGTGTCACTAAAGTATATACTTAGAATGTTAAATGGCCAAGAAGAAGGCTTGTACTTAGTTAAAATTTTGGATGATGTTTTTAGTCAATTCATTAATAGAAACTGTTCCTAATAGCATAAAGCAAATAGGACCATGAAGTAGAAATGCAAACAGCTCCTTAATTCTAAGTTAGAACCACTGCATGCTCTCTGACTAGATAGGAAGAACTCTATTAAATATCTCTTAACCGCCAATGAGTGAATAAATTTAATCTCCCTTAGGTTTGAAGTAGCTTTACTCCAAAAAAATGTGGTCTTCCACATAGATTCCTGGGAAAAGAAAACCCCCAAATTCCTCTTGTAATTCTTTCAGAATGTTTGAAATTTAATAGTAGGCAAATCATTTACTTTCAAAAAATACAAATAGATTTAAAATGTGGCTATTTCAGAACCCTAACTTTTTGCTATAAATTAATAAGTTGGTTCAGACTTTGAGGGGGAAGAGAGCCATGAATTTCTATTTCCCTACTTAATTGGATTAAAAAAAAAAAACTAGGTAAAGCACTAGTAAAAGAACTGGAGACTCTGTTTAGTACTTTTTGAGGCTTTTTCTTTTTTCTTTCAAGTTCTGAGAACTTGGCATCCCTGAGACCTACCCTGATAGTTCTGTTTCTGTCATCAAAAGTCCCAATGACCTCCAAACATCTAAGAAAAAGGTAATCTTGGCTCTGTCTTCTCAACTCTGGAACTATTATTCTTCTCTATTCATTTATGCCAACCTTTCAGGGGCAGGTCCCAAACTTCACTGTTCAATCGATTTTGAACTTCTAAGATGAATCTTTTCTGTCTCTGCTCATCCTTCTTTTCACTCTAGTCAGTTTTGTTTCCAAAGATAATCCTTGAAAGGAGATGGGAGTTGTGGAGAATGGGGAGAAGGAGGGATTGTACTGGAAAGAGTTTGAGCTTTGGAATTAAGGTGTCCTGGATTTGAATTCCCACTCCTAAAACACTGTTTAACCAGGAGACTTTGGACAAATCACTTACCCTCTGAGTGTCACAATATTCTGGGCAGAATAATAAAAAGAAGTAATGGTGATCTCATTGCTTCTCCCAGAGGAGGTAAGAAGGTAGCAGTGAGAAAAAATCCTAGGCATCTTTTTTATTTCATCTTAAATAAATCTGAGTTCCTTCCCCCTAGTGCTTCCCTTCACTTTACCTCAAAATTCACTTAAATTTAACTCCCATCAAGTCTCAGCCCAGGATCCTTTCCAACATTCTGTTTTCTACAATATATTTTTCCTCTTGAAAAGCATGCTCCAAGAACAAACTCTTGAAATACTGTTCTCATTTGAGGGAATTTATGCTTTACTCTAGGATATTTCACAAAAGAGAACACATAAATTTGCAGGTTTCAACTCAAGAGTAGAGATTTTAACAAGATTTTTCAAGAAGTATTATGAAAAACTGGTTAAGTATAGTCTCTGAAGATTATTTGATTAGTGAAGGTGATATAGTTCCTTAATTACTACTCCAATTTCTGTAACTGTAAAATGGGGATTAAGCAATACTTAAAATTGTTAGAAGACTAAAAAATAGTTCTATGTAAAGTACTGTAACAGTCTTTGGTGGGTTAACTTTTACTGTTTTTAGTTAGTATAATTTAATATGAGGTAAATTAATTTGAGTCTAGAACTAGATTTGATTAACAAGTTAGAAATTCTATGTCACATAAATATACTCAGTTTGGTCAAAAATGCATCTTTTTTTTTAGTATTAGCAACAAACAATTGGAAATGAATTTAAAAATAAGATTTCATTTTAAATAGTACCAAGCTACCTAAAATACACTGAAATAACTCTAAGAAAAGACATGCAAGAAACCGCTATTAGGAAAGTTTTAAATTACTGCAGAGAGAGGCTAAATAAGACCAAGTAAATGGAGATGGATTGGAAGAATACTACTAAGATGGTGATTGAGTCAACACAACCCCAATAAAAAATGTAAAAATTGACAAATGATTTTAAAAGTTATACAGAAATGAAAATGATTCCAATCTACTAATAATATTTAGAAGGAAAAAGAACAAGAATGAAGGACTAATACCGCTTGATTTTAAAACTTTTATAGCTACAATAATCAAGGTAGTTTCTGACTTGCTAACAGATGAGCATGTTGATCAAAGGGACTCAGTAAGTAATCTAAAAATCAACCTACACATGTATGGTCAATTGATTGTCAATAAAGTTGCCTAGGCAATTCCACAGAGAAAGACAAGTCTTCTTTACAAATGGCTCTGGTAAACCTAAAGATAACACCAAAACCCATACAATCTTTTAGGAGAAAACAAAAGAAAAGGACTTTATGACCTTGGATTAAGCAAGAATTTCTTGTTTAGGGCACCAAAAATAAAATAATTAAGTTTTATCAATACTAAAATGGCCTTTTATTTCTCCACACAGAAAACATGAAAGGACACCAAAACTGGGAGAATATTTGCAACAAAAATATTAGAGAAAGGATCTGTATCCAAAGTATACAAAATACACTTACAACTCGATGATAAGATAAATAACCCAACAAAAATCAATGGGCAAGGCATTTGATCATATCTTTCACCAGTAAAGGTATATGATGGAAAATAAGTACAAACATGCTTAGCAGTATTATTCATCAGGTAATGCAACTTAAAGCTGCAACCAAGCTGCCCTTTCAAGAATGTTGTTAGAATAAAGACGACCATGGCAAACATGGTCAAAATGTGGAAGAACGGAAATTTTGATGCCCTGCTGGTGGAAATGTGAAATGGTAAAACCACACTGGAGAAGAGTTTGGCAGTTTTCTTTACATGTTTCTTAGAATAATACCGCACAGTTTAGTCACTTCATTCCTAGGTTTTTATGTAAAGGATTAGAAACATATACCCATGCAAAACCTTGTACACAGATGTTCATAGCAGCTTCAAATGTCATAGCCAAAAAACTGGAAATAAGCCAAAAGTAGAGCAATAGGTGAATGGGTCAATGGATGGTTGTGTAACAATACAACAAGATGCTCTTCACTAGTAAAAAGAAACAACTACAGGTGTGTGTGACACCATGATGAACCCAAAGAATCATGCTGGGTGAAGGAAGTGAGACCCAAAATGCACAAGTAAACTAATCTAGAGTGATAGAAAGAGATTAGAAGTGGTTTGGGGACAGGAGTATAGAGAAGGATGGATTGCAAAGGAATCATAAAGAAACCTTGTGACATTGTGGAAGCATCCAGTATTTTGATTGCAGTGGTAGTTTCATGGGCCAAACTTATCTAATTGAACACTTTTAATATATGCTATTTATTATATATAAATTACAGCTCAACAAAATTGTTAAAAATTAAGAAGGAATTCTAATTAACCTTTTTTTTTTTAACCATTTTTATGACTTACTGAAACTAATATTGTAGTAGACATTTAAAAAGAGACTTCCAAGGCAAAATATGAGGTGAGGGGTAATTATATCCTATCCTTGAACATTTTGTGTGTGTGTGTGCACACACGTGTGAGTGCATGATGGGGGTAAGGATGGTGGCAGAGGTGCGGATAGGATAGAGGGAGGGGGAGAATCTTAAGTATCCTGACAGATATAAACTGAGCTTCTAGTTGTAAAAGATTCTTTATTTAATCCAGGAAAGTTCAAGGACACTGAGATAAATCCCTGCACACAAAAGGGTGGAAGGGATTGTGGAAGAGAGAGGTGGTCCCACAGGCTCTTTTTTTAAGACAAGACAGTTTTAGGGGAAACTATTTTCTTTTCTAATTTCTAAAATTTTGCTTTTCAAGAAAACCCAAACATTTTCCATAAAGATTCCTTTGGCAAGTATTAAAATATGTGGGAACAAAGAGACTTTTAGGGACAGAGAATACGCTTGGAGAAACATTCTCAGCGAATCTGAAAATGATAAAATCTGACCCTACCATTTCTCTGTCAAGAGAGTTGTTACTCATTACCTGGCTCAGTCTCTCTCACCCTAACTCTTCAACCTGAGAAAATTTCTTCCTAGGTGCAGAATTACTCCAATGTTCTTCATCAACATCCACCTTCAGGTTTCTTTATAGAGACCCTTTAGCACTGGGCAGATAGTTTAGTTTAATTCTTCCTACAAGTTCTTTTTTTTCTTTTCTTTTTATTGAGGTATAATTGACTTACAATATTATGTTAATTTCAGGCATACAGCATAGTGATTCAGTTTTTGCAGACTATACTCCATTATAGGTTATTACAAGATAATAATTACCTGTGCTATGCCATGTATCTTGTTCCATGTGTATAGTATAGTCTTATCTATTAAAACCCACAAGTTTTCACTAGTCTATGTGTCATCATGGTCCATACTGAATGGCTTGGAACATCTTTCCTCATCCTCAATAGCTATGTTATTTCTACCTGACCAGATAAAGTGCACCTCTCTTTGAAGTCTTAAGTCTACCCACTTTCTTGACCCTTCCATTTCTTTCATGGGACATATATTTCGGCAGTAGCCATTTCCCATGCTGGTCTGTTCATACTTACAGCATATGCTTTGAATAATCCATTATTTTAGTTTCTCTGATTAGACTGTAATCTTGAGAACAGGAAGCATGCCAAATAATTATCTAGCTCCTCCTTTCTGCTGGCCTAATATCCAACACACAACTCAATAAATATTCATTGATTAATGTACTGTAGGCCCATAACAGAGGAAGTAATGGAGCTGTGTATGAGTGAATTTTCAGAAATAATAATAACAATGCTGTATATTTGTAGCATGTGGCAGCTGAGTGCATGAGTTTTCGGGTCATACAAGCATCAGTTCAGTTCAGCCACTCAGTCATGTCCGACTCTTTGTGACCCCATGAGTCGCAGCACGCCAGGCCTCCCTGTCCATCACCAACTCCCAGACTTCACTCAAACTCACGTCCATCGAGTCAGTGATGCCATCCAGCCATCTCATCCTCTGTCGTCTCCTTTTCCTCCTGCCCCCAATCCCTCCCACCATCAGAATCTTTTCCAGAGTCAACTCTTCACATGAGGTGGCCAAAGTACTGGAATTTCAGCTTTAGCATCATTCCTTCCAAAGAACACCCAGGGCTAATCTCCTTTAGATTGGACTAGTTGGATCTCCCTGTAGTCCAAGGGACTCTCAAGAGTCTTCTCCAACACCACAGTTCAAAAGCATCAATTCTCTGGTGCTCAGCTTTCTCCACAGTCCAATTCTCACATCCATACATGACCTGGAATAACCATAACCTTGACTAGACGGACCTTTGTTGGCAAAGTAACGTCTTGCGGGGGGTGCTCCGCAGAAAGAGAGAGCAGTGGAACTTCCCTCAGCAAAGCCGAGGGGTCCCGAGGAGAGGTGAGCTTGCTGTCCGCCAACCCAGCCCCTCAGCGAACGATAGACAATCAAATGGGACAGACATTCCCTCTGAGCAGTTCCGCTTTATTGCAACAAACTCTTGGTTTATATAGGCAAGCAAGGGAGTTCTGCGAAGGACCTCCCATAGTTGCACCAATCACGTTAAAGGTCAAATTATAATATGCATATAAGGTCAAGTCGTCATGACCTTAACAGGAGTCTCTGGTAATCATGCACTGTCCACGTGTACAAAAGTCAAGAGAGCCAATCAAAAACTTTAACATAGGCCATGCTCCTATTTCTTCCGCTGGGCACCATCTTGGCTTCCAACCGCAAAAGCTAGCCCCCTTTTTTTTAAGGTTTCCCACATAGGGCCCCACAATGTCTCTGCTTTTCAGTATGCTATCTAAGATGGTCATAACTTTCCTTCCAAGGAGTAAGCGTCTTTTAATTTCATACAAGCATAGGTTTAGGTAAAATACCGACTCTGCACCTTGCTAGGTCGAGTCACTTAAATTCGGAGTCTCAAATTTCTTCATATATAAAAAAGGAATAATAATAATGTCTTTATAAAAGTGTACAGGTGAAATGAAATGTCTATTAATATGAAACATTAAAAATTTTCAATAATTGTAGCTTTGTATAGTCTTTAATATTTCAACATGGCTTTAGAATACATTCCCTAAAAAGAACACCAGACCTCAATAATATAGAGGAAGTCAATATTTTCATTTATTTTCTTGGGCTCCAAAATCACTGCAGATGGTGACGGTAGTCATGAAATTAAAAGATGCTTATTCTTTAGAAGAAAAGCTATGACCAACCTCAAGAGTCTTCTCCAACATCACAGTTCAAAAGCATGAATTCTTCGGCACTCAGCTTTCTTTATAGTCCAGTTCTCATATCCATACATGACTACCGGAAATACTATAGCTTTGACTAGATGAACCTTTGTCTGCAAAGAATTGATGCTTTTGAATTGTGGTGTTGGAGAAGACTCTTGAGAGTTGATCCTAAAGGAAATCAGTCCTAAATATTCATTGAAAGGACCGATGCTGAAACTAAAGCTCCAATACTTTGGATATCTGATGGCAAAGAACTGACTCATTGGAAAAGACTATGGATCCTGGGAAAGATTGAAGGCAGGAGGAGAAGGGGTCAACAAGAGGATGAGATTGTTGGATGGCATCATTGACTTTATGGATATGAGTTTGTGCAAGCTCCAGGAGTTGGTGGTAGACAGGGAAGCCTGGTGTTCTGGAGTCCATAGGGTCACAAAGAGTTGGACATGACTGAGTGAACTCAACTGACTGATGCAGGAATTGAGATTAGCAGATATTGTAATCTAATGACAAACTCTTTGTAAATGGAAAAGAGAAGACCAAAACCCAAAGTTTGTGACTCTAGTCATCCTGAATTAGCTATGAATGAAGATGCTTTGTGGTAGAATGCAAGAGTTGACAATAAACAGTAATGACTTTGTGATTATCACTGCATTTTTTTTGGCTGTGTCCCGCAGCATCTCAGTTCCTCCACCAGGTATTGAACCCAGGTCCCTGCAGTGGAAGCATAGAGTCTCAACCACTGGACCACCAGGGAAGTCCCTTATCATTGCATTTAAATTAATAAAGATGAAACAATAAATTCATGTATTTGGTGCTATGACCTAGAACAAGTATTGATACTTTCTGAATCATTAAATTAATTTTATCCATAATGTAGAAGTACCAAACTAAGAAAAAATATGTGACCAGTCAGAAACAAGCGAAAGGCAAAAAAGAATACAGTGTGGTTGAGTCCCCAACATCTATTTCATCTGTTTCATCCCAGATTCTAATATCATGTAGTCTATACTTGTCTATTTATAAATTAACTTGTGATCCAATAATTCTATGCAAACAGAAGTTGACTAGAGAGGCTTCTGGGAAATTTTGTTTTTCTCCTACGGATGTCAAAGAGGAAGTAATCTCTATGTCTTTTCTTTTTCTGGTAGTTCTCATACCTACATGTGCCTCTTTAGAATTGCTGCAGCCATCTTGCCAGTAATAAAAGGAAGGTGATACTTTCAAAACTGGAAAAGCAGAGAGATGATGATGTCTTTGGGCATATCACTTCACTTTCTTGGAACCCACTCGGTTTTTAGTAAAGCGAAAATATTCATGTCCATAATGTTTAAGACAGTTTAAATTGAGGTTTCTGATGCTTGTAGTTGAGAAAATTTTAATATTACAACGAACCTCAGAAAATTTGGGGGAGAGGAGAATAGGAAAGAAGAATGTTGTTTCTATATTGGAGATGGAAAAAAATGTCACAAAGATTGTACCTAATAACAGCTTTTAATCCAAAGGTCCATTTATCCTTGCAAGCTGTATTCTGTAGCATCTCTAAATGTGACAAGGATTTCAAGCTTGCTTGTCAATTCGCTTAAACTGTGCATGACATTTTCAAGGAGAAGAAATAAAGTAATTGCCCGAGCCAGTGGGCTTCTTGGAGTCATCTTAAACTGATGGACCCCCTTTCACTAGGTGAAAATAAAATATATGGTGGAGGCAGGAAGGGAAATTTCAAAATGCTTTGAGAAAATGTCATGTAATCTGTCTTATTTGATGTAATAACCCATGGGAATTTCTAGGTAGGTGCTTGATTAGATGACAATAAGACCAGAAACTTCAAAGCCAAATTCCAAGATGAATTTGTGTCCTGCCACTTAGGAAGAGTGCTTCCCTGGTGGCTCAGCTGGTAAAGAATCGACCCACAATGCAGGAGACCTGGGTTCAATCCCTGGGTTGTGAAGACCCTCTTGAGAAGGGAATGGCTACCCACTCCAGTATTCTGGCCTGGAGAATTCCAAGGACTGTATAGTCCATGGGGTCGCAAAGAGTCGGGCACAACTGAATGACTTTCACACTCACTTAGGAAGACTTGCCACAGTGGGATTTTTAAGCTAGTGGTTTGATTTTGTCTACATCACATAATCTCTTTGTTTCAATTCTCTCTGGCCATGAAACAAAAGTACAGATTCCTGTTCTAGATATCTCAGAGTGATAGTGTAGCAACAATAAGGACATTATATATTCTCCCAGCACTCAAAAATGACTTGCCCACAATAGGCACCTGATAAATAATTGAAAAATAGTGCAAAGCAGTTTGGATTTAAGGTCTAGACAAAAAGGGTCTAAACAAACAACTAGATTGCTGACTGGGCAAATCTACATGGAAAGGTATTTTGTTTTGCCTGATATCAATTATGGTTTCAAATGCTTACCTGGGAAACAATTCATTGGTCTGGTTTCTGAAACATACCAGAATATAATTGGCATAAGTTTTTTTTTTTTTTATATTTTAAGGCTTACAACAGATATATTTAATGGGAAATATTCCTTGTAATAAAATATTTCATTTTGTTAGTGTTCTTATATAAAGTTATATTTTTTTTTTAAAGAAATACATAGACTTGCCTTACTCCATTGCCAGAAAGTAGAGCCTTTCAAGTTAGAGTGATCATTTCATCTTTTAGGATGAGCCCATAAAGCTTCTCAGACACCCAGCATGAATGGACAGCTTCATACCATCCAGGGTGAGGTAACAAGGCTTGGTTATTTCTTTAGGAGCACCCTCAACTCTTTATATCAGTAAATATTTCCTTTGGGGCTTGTTTTCTAACGAGAGAAATCTTGCAAACTCCCATCCACGATTCATGGGCTTGAATGCCAGTGTTTTTAGAGTCAAGTATCAGAAGAGAATTAAGGATTTCCTTGTTCATGGAACAAATATTTGTGATACCTCTGAAATATTTCTCTGACCTCTAGAGTTTCTTGGAGGCTCTTTCAAGAGAGTAAGCCTGTTGTCTTTTTCTCAGGAGGCAGGGAAAAGAACCAGATATCCACTAACTGTTTACACAACTTTTTGAATAATTTTCCTCAGTCCCAAATGCTTCCTATTTCCAGCAGTTTCATTATTCAGGAATTCCTTAGTATTTCTGGGGTTCTCTGATGGAGATTAACATGTGTTTGAGATACTTCAATCAATACAACAAATTTATTCAACAAATATGTATCAATATTGTTACTTGGCACAATATTGTCATTAGGCACTTGGGATATAATAGTAAAGAAAACAAAACTCCCTCTTTTCAAAGAGTTTACAGAATGTAAGAAATAGTCAATAAACAAGACACATACTAACTGAATAAATTGTTTAATATTCTGGGGACCAGTAAGTGGCATGAAAAAAAGTTAGTGTAAAGGACAAACCTAGACAGCCAACTAAAAAACCAGAGACATTACTTTGCTGACAAAGGTCCATCTAGCTAAAGTTACAGCTTTTCCAGTAGTCATGTATGGATGTAAGAGTTGGACCACAAAGAAAGCTGAGCACTGAAGAACTGATGCTTTTGAACTGTGATGTTGGAGAAGACCCTTGAGGGTCCCTTGGACTGCAAGGAGATCAAACCAGTCAGTCCTAAAGGAAATCAGTCCTGAATATTCATTGGAAGGACTGATGCTAAAGCTCCAATATTTTAGCCACCTGAAGCAAAGAACTGACTCATTGGAAAAGACCCTGACTCTGAGCAAGATTGAAGGCAAGAGGAAAAGGGGACAACAGAGGATGAGATGGTTGGATGGCATCACCAGCTCAATGGACATGCGTTTGAGCAAGCTCTGGGAGTTGGTGACGGACAGGGGAGCCTGGTGAGCTGCAGTCCACGGGGTCACAAAGAATGGGACATGACTAAGCGACTGAACTGAACTGGCTGAAAGGACCTGGGGGTGTCAGGAGATAAAGGGCAGGTAGAAATTTTTTAAAAAGGTGGTCATATTTTTAGTGAGACTGTGCATTTTGATTAAGATTTGATGGAAGCAAAAAAGTTATCTAAGGTAATACCTGGGGCAAAGTGTTGCCAGAAGAGGGAAATTCCAGCACCTATGTTCTGAGGTGAGAATGTAGTGTTTGATGATCAGCAAAGAGGCCAGTGTGGCCAGAGTATAAGGAGTGAAGAGAAGACTGGGGAGGTGATGAGGAAGGCAGAGAGGTGACAGGGTTGAGAGCTGGAGGCATGCTCTGCTTATAGTGTAAATGTATCAACAAAGGCTTTTATTCCAAAGGAAATAGCATGCCAGAACAGGGTGTTAAAAAGCAGAGATATCGCTTTGTTGACAAAGGTCCATATAGTCAAAGCTATGATTTTTCCATTATCCATGTATGGATGTGAGAGTTGGATCATAAACAAGGCTGAGTACTGAAGAATTGATGATTTTGAATTGTGGTGCTGGAGAAAACTCTTGAGAGTCCTTTAGACAACAGGGAGATCAAACCAGTCAATCCTAAAGGAAATCAGCCCTGAATATTCATTGGAAGGACTGATGTGGAAGCTCTAATAATTTGGCCTCCTGATGCAAAGAGCTGACTCACTGGAAAAGACCCTGATGCTGGGAAAGATTGAGGACAGGAGGTGAAGGGAGCAATGGAGGACAAGATGGTTGGATATCAACGTCAACTCAATGAACATGAGTTTGAACCAACTCTGGGAAAAAGTGAAGCAAGGGAAGCCAAGAGTGCTGCAGTCCATGTGGTTACAAAGGGTTGGACACCACTGAGCAACCAAACAACAGAGTGTTAGTCAGAGAAATGACATGACCCGATTCAGATTTTAGGAATGTCACTGGTGCTGTGTTGTGAATACATCGAATGAGGAGCCAGGAGAGAAACAAAAGTACTTAGTTAAGAACTGTTTCATTTGTTCAAGCAAGAAATAATAGTAGATATACTTGTTTCCCAAGACTGCCATAACACATGACCACAAACTAGGTTGCTTAAGCCACAAAAATTTATTCTCTCATGGTCTGAAAACTAGAGGGTGAAATCAAGGTGTCAGTCAGCAAAGCCATGATCCCTCTGAGGGCCTAGGGGAAAATTCTTTCTTGCATCTTCCAGCTTCCAACAATCTTTGTTTGCCAGCAGTCCTTGGTATTCCTTGTCTTGTGGCATCACAACTCCAATCTCTGCCTTTGTCTTTGAATCTCCATTTTTTTTTTCTTAAAAAGACAGCAGTCCTTGGATTTAAGGCCCAGCCTAACCAAGCATGTTGCTACAAAAAATCCAGTATGACCTCATTTTAACTTTATTACATCTATAAAGACTTCATTTCCAAATAAGGTCACATGTATAGGTATCAGAGTTTAGGGCTTCAAGATATCTTTTGGGGAAGCACAATTTAACATATATTTGGGGGACAATGGGTAGTACTCAGAGAGATGGTCTGAAGTGATGAGATTCTGGGTGTATTTGAAGGTAGAGCCAGCAGAATTCTCTGAGGACACTGATGAAGTGAAGTTGCTCAGTCATGTGCGACTCTTTGCAGTCCTATGGACTGGAGCCTACCAGGCTCCTTCCTACGTGGAATTTTCCAGGCAAGAGTACTGGAGTGGGTTGCCATTTCCTTCTCCAGGGAATCTTCCCAACCCGGGGTTTGAACCCAGGTCTCCCAAAAATTGTAGGCAGACACTACCCCCTGAGCCACCAGGGAAGCCCAAGGGAGGTCACAGATGCTGGATATTAAAAAGAGAAAGGCTCCAAGGTTGGCTGACACCTGAAGTTTTCATTTTCCCTAGTCTGTTAATCCAGTTACCACTCACGCATCTGTTTTTTTTTTTTTTTTAAGCTTTCTTAACTTTGTTGCTGTTTGATCCTTTTCAGTATTTTCCCTCAGGGGGTTATAGCTTTAAAAAGATCACTAGTTAGGCATTTTAGTGGAAAGGAGTTGTAGGAACCACATACATGTAGCCTGCAATATTTATCCAGAAGTTCTCTCCAGGGGTAAATCCAAAATTTGTGGAGGCTGAAGCTTAGACATTTTCAGGGCCCACTTTAATAAAAATAAACAAACACAAAATTAGATAGCATAGCAGTGTTGCCCTTAAACAAGGATAAGAGGAGTGTCATGCACATGAGTTTCAGCAAACTCCGGGAGATGGGGAAGGACAGGGAAGCCTGGCGTGCTGCAGTCCATGCGGCTGCAGAGTCAGACATGACAGCAACTGGACAACAGCAAAAACTATATAATAGTAAAAAAGTGGATAATGTGGAGTCATTATCAATAAAATAAATGTCTAAAACACTTGATTATTATGTCTAGTGCTTTTGATAGAATAAAAGAATTAAGGCAATAAATCCTATAACTTATGAATTGTATACATCTTTATGTTTCTACTGGAGAAGGAAATGCAACCCACTCCAGTATTCTTGCCCGGAGAATTCCATGGACAGAGGAGCCTGGAGGGCTACAGTCCATGGGGTCACAAAGAGTTGGACACGACTGAACAGCTAACAAACACACATCATTCCTTTAGGAGAATACTCAGCCATGTACAATAATTAATTTTAGTTATTGAAAGTTGATTACCTTACAGTCACCTAAAAACAGTATATTTTTTACATTTTTTCCTAATTTATCATTATGGAGGTGGTAGAGTTGTCAAGCTTGGAGAATATATTTTTTCATAGTTGCTTGCATGTTTAAAACTTAGATAATTAGAATATGGTATAGATGCATTTTTGTTGCCCACTTCCCTTGTTCTCAAGAAAGTTAAGAGTGATGGAAAAATGAAAAAATAACTTAAAATGAGAAAGAAAATTCAGGACAATTTACACATTCAAAAAATGGTCATATACACATTTCCACAATTCCAGATAAATAATCACAGTATTCTTTTTTACACTAATTTATTGAGTGACTGTGAAGGACAGGGAAGCTTGGCTTGGTGCAGTCCATGCAATCTCACAAAGTTGGACATGACTTAGTGACTGAACAACAACAACAGCTATGTTTTTTCCTCTAGTTATTGAATAAATACTCTTTGATTGCCTCTTCATTTGACAAAACTTTTATATTTTAATAGAGAAAGTATTAGTGTTATTTAGTGTTTGTTATAGCATGAAAATTTAAAATTTTTTCATAATATTAATAGTTTGGAAAATATTTTGTCTTCACAAGTCATTATTTGTAATGTTCTGGAAACAAGAAGACTTGTTATCAAGTATTTTCAATACGTGAATTTTTATACTCTCTCTGTTGTCACTGCTATAGTTTGTGTCCTATAAACAAAAGAGTTCTGATAAAGTCTGTTTCGTGTGGTTCCCACCAAAAGACGTGGGAAGACTCTGTAGAGGTTGTGTTTAGAACCCAATATGATATGTCATCAAGTCTGTTCCTGACAGGAGATAGCTTTTATGTTTACTGTGTATTGAGATTCTAATTCTTCAGTGACAAACTCATAAATCTTATGACTATAACAGTTCCCATAAGGACACTTTCTGATCATACTACAACCTCTGGCATTGCATTCGCTGTCACAACACAAGGTGCATTGGCACCATGGTCCGTAGGAGGACACCTAGAGGCCATGCCTACACTGAAATGGACACCAACAACTTACCTCCACCACAGACACACCTGGAATTATATATATATATATATATATATATATATATATATATTCAACATTCAGGAAACTAAGATCATGGCATCTGGTCCCATCATTTCATGGCAAATAGATGGGGAAACAGTGAAAACAGTGTCAGACTTTATTTTTCTGGGCTCCAAAATCACTGCAGATGGTGACTGCAGCCATGAAATTAAAAGACGCTTACTCCGTGGAAGAAAAGTTATGACCAACCTAGATAGCACATTAAAACCTTTGTTGACAGACTTTGTCAACAAAGGTCTGGCTAGTCAAGGCTATGGATTTTTCAGTAGTCATGTATGGATGTGAGAGTTGGACTGTAAAGAAAGCTGAGAGCCAAAGGATTGATGCTTTTGAACTATAGTATTGGAGAAGACTCTTGAGAGTCCCTTGGACTGCAAGGAGATCCAACCAGTTCATCCTAAAGGAGATCAGTCCTGGGTGTTCTTTGGAAGGACTGATGTTGAAGCTGAAACTCCAATACTTTGGTCACCTGATGTGAAGAGCTGACTCATTTGAAAAGACCCTGATGCTGGGAAAGATTGAGAGAAGGAGGAGAAGGGGACTACGGAGGATAAGATAGTTGGATGGCATCACTGACTCAATGGACATGGGGTTGGGTGGACTCTGGGAGTTGGTGTTGGACAGGGAGGCCTGGCGTGCTGCTGTTCATGGGGTCACAGGGAGTCATACACGACTGAGCGACTGAACTGAACTGATTCAGTTTAAGTTCAGTCACTCAGTCATGTCCGAATCTTTGTGACCCCATGGACTGCAGCACGCCAGGCTTCACTGTCCAACACCAACTCCTGAAGCTTGCTCAAACTCATATCCATTGAATCGGTGATGCCATCCAACCATCTCATCCTCTGTTGTCCCCTTCTCCTCCTGCCTTCAATCTTTCCCAGCATAAGGTATTTTCCAGTAAGTCAGTTCCTCACATCAGGTGGCCAAAGTATTGGAGTTTCAGCTTCAGAATCAGTCCTTCCAATAAATATTCAGGACTGATTTCCTTCAGGACTGACTGGTATGATTTCCTTGCAATCCAAGGGACTCTCAAGAGTCTTTTCCAACACCACAGTTCAAAAGCATCAATTGTTTGGCAGTCAGCTTTCTTTATAGTCCAATACATCTGTACTGAATACTGGAAAAACCATAGCTTTGACTAGATGGACCTTTGTTGGTAGAGTAATGTCTCTGCCTTTTAATATGCTGTCTAGGTTGGTCATAGCTAGACACAAGGACACTTTCCGATCATAATACAACCTCTGACATTGCCTTTGCTGTCACAACACTAGGTGCACTGGCCCCGTAGACCACAGGAGGACACCTAGAGGCCATGCCCATGTTGAAATGGATATCAACTAAAACTTACCTCCACCACAGACATGCCTGAGAATCACATATATATATGTATATATTCTAGTAAGCTCAAACTAAGTGTATCTCCAAGTCACCCTCTTTTAATCCAGGGCCATCAAATGCCTATTGCTTTTCCAATGCCACTCAGATACCCAATTGAGACTGGAGAGAAATCTGACTCTGTAAACTATTATAGTTACATACCTTAGTTTTTCAAGTTCAGAGATAATATGTGACCATAGGCACACACGGCTAGGCTCCTCTATCTGGGTCTTGGTAGAAAGTGAAACTGTTAGTCACTCACTTGTGTCTGACTCTGTGATTCCGTGGAGAGTGACCCACTAGGCTCCTCTGTCCATGGGACTCTCCAGGCAAGAATACTAGAGTGGGTAGCCATTCCCTTCTTCAGGGATCTTCTCCTCCCAGGGGTTAAACCCAGGTCTCCTGTATTACAGGCAGACTCTTTACCGTCTGAACCACCAGGGAAGCCTAGGCACTTGTGAAAAGGGAGGGCTCTGCCACTTAAACTTCATTAGTTTCACAGCTTCCTCTTTGCTTCCCATATAAAGTTGGCTTGATCTCGCCATTGATTGCTCCAAAAGCTTGGCTGGCCAAAAGCTTGGGGGAGGGAGGGCTCTTCAACTTCAGATGTTTTCAATCACTTTATATTGGATAATGAATATAGTATAGACCACACAGACTTCAGAATTATTTGCAAAATTCAGCCCTAGGACTTTTATAATAAAATTAAGATCAGGTAGTAGATAACCAACTTTTGTTTCTCAGAAGCTGAAAAAAGCAAGTGTAGAATTGAGCCTTAATACTGCAGCACACAGCGAAGAATGAACTGAAATGAAAGTACAATCTGGAAGAAAAACTTCAAAACAGTGTAGCAGGATGAGAGCCCTGCTGCTACCGTTTTTGATTCCTTCCAAACGCGGTGCTCACATGTGTCCATGTGAGGCCACGTCATGCTACTGGGTGATGTGTGGGTCAGGGGGTGCTGGCTCTGGGTTCTCACTCAGCAACATGAAGAAATCAATTTCAATCCTCCAGGGAGGACACACTGCAACTAAAGGTCACCAAACAACCAATTTCCTTGAGACCCTTGAGTCTTAAGAAAAGATTTCCCCAAATTGCCACACCTCAAATTTTGGTTCTTTAGGTGAAAGCATGCATATAGTGCATTTTATATTTCTACCCATTTTTACCTGTGTAGGAGGGAGGGAGGGGGAGAGGCATGTACATACAAATATAGATAATTATCTGAATGCTGTTGCTAAGTCACTTCAGTCGTGTCTGACTCTGTGTGACCCCATGGATGGCAGCCCACCAGGCTCCCCTGTCCCTGGGATTCTCCAGGCAAGAACACTGGAGTGGGTTGCCATTTCCTTCTCCAATGCATGAACGTGAAAAGTGAAAGTGAAGTCGCTCAGTTGTGTCCGACCCTCAGCAACCCCCATGGACTGCGGCCCACCAGGCTCCTCCGTCCATGGGATTTTCCAGGCAAGAGTACTGGAGTGGGGTGCCATTACCTTCTTTGAATTATCTGAATAATCTGGTTCAAAAATCTGCTTTGACTATGCATCCCAGGAGTTGTAATCAAGCCAATAAAAACACTGATTGCTGTACTCATCCATGAAAGGAAAAGTGACTTGAATTTTGGGGGGAAATCCATTTCTTTTGGGGAGCTTCCCAAATGGCTCAGTGATAAAGAATCCACTTAACAATGAAGGAGACACAGGAGACTCAGGTTTGATCCCTGGGCAGGGAAGTTCCCCTGGAGGAGGAAATGGCAACTCACTTCAGTATTCTTGCCTGGAAAATCCCGTGGACAGGAGAGCCTGGTGGGCTACTGTCCATGTGGTTGCAAAGAGTTGGATATGACTGAACATGCACACAAAAGCAGGACTTTGTTTTGAACAATGCCTGTGAGAATTAAATATTTTAGTAGGATTTAGAATGATGAGTGAAGGAGTAGTAAAGTTAGAAGCATAAAACACACATAAGTGTCTCAAAGAAGACCTCTCCTTTGTTTGTTTCCTGGCCTAGTTTAATTCATTTAATTCCTATGGCCCTCAATTTTCTCATCTGTAAAAGGGATGAAAATGTCCAGTCTATCAATATGGATTGGTTGTGAATATCAAACTCGTAACCAACAAACCAAAAAAAAAAAAAAGATAATTATAAGTATCAAATAAGGAAACTGTATGTAGAAATGCTTTTTTAGAAGGAAATGTTACAAACATAAGACATCACTGTGCTTTTTGAACATCTGAAACTAATGCCTTAGAGAAACAGGTTTTTGGACTGAGGTTGGGGGAGAAGGCAATGGCACCCTACTCCAGTACTCTTGCCTGGAAAATCCCATGGACAGAGGAACCTGGTAGGCTGCAGTCTATGGGGGTTGCTGAGGGTCGGACATGACTTAGTGACTTCACATTCACTTTTCACTTTCATGCATTGGAGAAGGAAATGGCAACCCACTCCAGTGTTCTTGCCTGGAGAATCCCAGGGATGGGGGAGCCTGGTGGGCTGCCGTCTCTGGGGTCGCACAGAGTTGGACATGACTGAAGCAACTTAGCAGTAGCAGTAGCAGGGGGTAATGTACAGAAAAGAAGAGGCATGAAGGGATGAATTGAGAAGAAAGTAACCTTAGACTGGATGGTAGACAGTGTGAGGGCATCACAGAGACCCTGGGGGAGTTTTGAATAAGAGCATGGGACAACCAAACAGAGTAGTGTGGGAGGATCATGAAAGGGGATTTTACCTACTGTGAAGAACAATTTTACAAATTCTGTGTGGAAAACATCCAGGGATATAATATGCCAAAAAACATAATGGATACAATACAACATTGCTTAGAGATTCCCTTGCAAGTCATTAGAAGATGCATTGACTTATTCAAGTTGCTATCCCTTTAAAGTGGAATAACACCAAGTAGCAAATCATCATTCCCCCAAAAGTATTTATTAAGAACTCATTTGTCCACAGTTCTATTGTGTGAAATCCAATGGACTAGGAAACCTATTTTAGTTTCTGTATAGATCCAGCTATTAAAAGGCTACAGGAAATAGAAGGAGTTTATTATCAGATTTGCAGACACAATGAAGTTAGTGCTCAAACTCTGCCTAGTTCCTTCATCCTAAACTCAGCACTTTGGTAATTCAGTAAAAAAAAAAAAAATAATAACAGAAACAAAAAGATCTAGTTTGACTGTAATGGAGAGTATTCACAAGGGTTCCAGTGAAACCACACTTAGACTCAAAGCTTTGAGAATATTATGCTTCTTTAAAAATGGCTAAAACACTCACATATTGAAGAGCTTGATGTTGATCATAATAATTTTGAGACTTCTTTTCTGGCTGAAAGCAAACATGCTGTGTATCCTGAACACGAGAAATAGGGAAAAGAGTACATCAAGATTGTATATTGTCACCCTGGCTATTTAACTTACATGCAGAGTACATCATGAGAAATGCTGGGCTAGATGAAGCACAAGCTGGAATCAAGATTTCCAGGAGAAATATTGATAACCTCAGATATGCAGATGACACCACCCTTATGGCAGAAAGCAAAGAAAAACGAAGAATCTCTTGATGAAAGTGAAAGAGGAGAGTGAAAAAGTTGGCTTAAAACTCAACATTCAGAAGACTAAGATCATGGCACCCGGTGCCATCACTTCATGCCAAATAGATGGGAAACAATGGAAACAGTGAGAGAGTTCATTTTGGGGGGCTCCAAAATTACTGCCGATGGTGACTGTAGCCATGAAATTACGAGATGAGTCTCCTTGGGAGAAAAGCTATGACCAGCCTAGATAGCATATGAAAAAGCAGAGACATTACTTTGCTGACTAAGGTCTGTCTTGTCAAAGCTATGGTTATCAGTTCAGCACAGTTCAGTTCAGTTGTTCAGTCATGTCCGACTTATTGTGACCCCATGGCCAGCAGCACATCGGGCCTCCCTGTCCATCACCAACTTCTGGAGTTTACTCAAACTCATCGAGTCAATGATGCCATCCAATCCTCTCAACCTCTGTCATCCCCTTCTCCTCCCACCATCAATGGTTTTCCCAGTAGTCATGTATGGATGTGAGAGGTGGACTATAAAGAAAGCTGAGCACTGAAGAATTGATGCTTTTGAAATGTGGTGTTCGAGGAGACTCTTGAGAGTCCCTTGGACTACAAGGAGGTCAAACCTGTCCATCCTAAAGGACATCAGTCCTGAGTATTCATTGGAATTATTGATGCTGAAACTGAAATTCCAATACTTTGGCCACCTGATGCAAAGAACTGACTTACTGGAAAAGACCCTGATGCTTGGAAAGATTGAAGGCAGGAGGAAAAGGGGATGACAGAGCATGAGATGGTTGGATGGCATCGCCAACTCAACAGACATGAGTTTGAGCAAGCTTTGGGAGTTGGTGACGGACAGGGAGGCCTGGAGTGCTGCAGTCCACAGGGTTGCAAAGAGTTGGACCTGACTGAGCAACTGAAATGAACTGACTCTGGTTCAAAACATGCTAGATTAAGGTCTTTTGGCACTCTTGCTTTATTAAGACCAGGCTGTTTGGTGACATTACATTGAGAAGAAGACACTTCTTTTCTGCATCATGAGTTCATGCTTGGGAATCTCAGTTTCTTATACTAAATAGCACATAAGAGTTTGCCTGCTCTTGGGAAAACTCACGTGGACCTGGCAGGTTTCTTGCAGTGACAGAGAGTGGCCAATGAGGGCAGCAAAAAGGAGCAGCCCAGGAGCAAGTGGACCACAAAGCATTTCTTTGTTGTTCAGCCGCTCAGTGGTGTCCGACTCTTTGTGACCCCATGGACTGTAGCCCACCAGACTCCTCTGTTCATGGGATTTTCCAGGCAAGAATACTTGAGTGGGCTGCCATTTCCTTTTCCAGGGTATCTTCCCAACCAAGGGATCAAACTCATGCCTCTTGTGTCTTCTGCATTGACAGTTGGGTTCTTTACCAGCTGAGCCACTGGGGAAGCCCCACAAGCATTTCTATCTGTGATATTTGTCACCCAAGAAGGCAAAATAACAGCAGAAAACTGGGAGAATTACATGTGTCAGGCAGCAAGGAGAGCACTGAGAGATACAGAACAGGAAAGCAATTGTGAAAAAGAGCCTGTTGTCACATGAAAGAAATGCCAGATAGAGTCTGAAAATTAATGTGAACAACCTGATGGGCAAATAGAAATCAAAATCTGAGACTGCTCATGGAATTTTGGGGTGAGGAGCAACTGTGGCATAATATGACCAGCAGACAATTCTGTTTGCTAGACTCCCAGCTTTTACAAAACTGAAGTGTCAGTTATCATATTTTGGGATTAAGTCCCTATTTTAAAAAAATTTTAACTGTCTTATACTTGTACAAAGCATGTATAAAAACCTGTCTAATAAAGTCATTGAATGGTAATACGTTTTTATTGTGTGATACATATTTACTGTGTGCCAGGAAATATGCAAAGTATCAACAAAATAAAGGCAATTATGTGTTTAGAGTTATTTTTCATTGTTATTATTACTTAGGCTAAGTTTTGAAAGCTCAGCAATGGATACTGTTAGTTTCCTATTCAGCATTCATCCTTACTTCCTCCTTCCTAAGAAAACCCTACTTTTTCCTACTTTTATTTTAATTAAAATTTTCTTTTAGTCATTCATCCTTCTTCCTTCAGCCTGTGGATCAGTATACCCTCAAGCCTAGAATTGAACCCTCATTCATTTATTCATTCCTGTGTAGACCAATCTGATACACTTGCACAAAAGTCCTGATTGGTTCTGCGTTTGACATGACATACAACTTCAGCCAATGAGAATGAAGAGAAGTGCTCTGGGGAATTATTTTAAAGCTCCACTTAACCTTTCCATGAGGACTCTGAGGATTTACCACTTTCCAGAAATCAAAGCCTAGTTGTATGGAGTTAGGATTCAATCCCAGACCTAATTTCACTTTTAGTCAAATCATGTTCTCCCTCAAAAGATGTAAACATATTAATTCCTAGGACTTGTTAATGCGTTACCCAATATGGCGTATGGTATATGCCACCGTATTTGAGGATGTGACTAAATTAAAGATCTTGAGATGGGGCGGTTGTCTTGGATTATCCAGGTGGGCCCTACAAGGCTTGTCAGAAGAAGAGAGCAGGGTCAGAGTAAGACAAGGTGCTGTGGTGACAGAAGTATATCAAAGTGACGCAGCCTTGAGCTAAGGAAAGCAGTCCTGCTCTGGAAGTTGTAGAAGTTTCCACCATGAGCAGATCCTCACTTAGAGCCTCTAGAAGTAACTCAGTTCTACCGACACCTTAATTTTAACCATGTTGGCGACCCATCTTGGATTTCTGGCCCCCAGAATGGTGGGGTAATAAATTTGTGTTAAGTCACTAAGTTTGTGGTAAATTGTTACAGTAGCAATAAAAAACTAACACATCACATAAGCATAGTGTGATATTTCATATATATCAGAAATATGATCAATTTTTTAAAAAGAAATGAAGTAGATATAAATTTTCAAATTTAACCTACAACTCTGTACAAACATTACAAATTTTTTCATCAAGTGAAAACAGAAATGACTTTTATGATATTTAGGTAATCTGACTCCTGTATTAGTAATGAAACCTGTTTACTATCTGGATATTTTTGTTGAGTGTTTACAATTATTTGTATATCTTCATTTTGGCTTAAATATTATATGATGTCTTGATTGACTGTATACTGCTGACCTCAGAACAGATGTGCCCCAATCATGAAAAATGTTTATGTTGGAAGAACATGTTGGTTTACCTCTTAGACTAGTTCAGTCTACCTTGTTTTAAAGTATAAATAGAAGTAAGAGAGCTTCCTGAGGAATTCAAGCATTTCACAAAACAGGAACAAAAGTTATCTGCCACAAATGATATTTTTTCCTATGGAAATTATATTGCTCTTTCAAATGACAGCCATCCTGTTATCTTGGCTAAGCTTTGTGCAATGGATTTTGGAATCATTTTCATGGAGATGGTTACTAAGAGTTGTGTCTAGTGACCTTGAATTGATTTAGATATTGAAAAGACCATCAGTTTACTATGCATAATCTGCCAAAGGCACCCACTTTTCCATGGAAATGGGAATAATCAAAAAGCCTGCATATATCATGGATATAGATTTTTTGCAGGCCCCAGAAAGGAAGAGAAATATATACATTTCAGTGGAAGGCGTTCTTTAAAACATTCTACTCCAACTATAGCCGCAATAGTCCAGAGGGGGCATTTAATTCCAACTTAAAAATGACAGTATAATATTCTTTCTGATGCAAGATTTACCATGGATCCTCTTTTAGGCTTATACTGTTTGTTGATAAGAACTTCGTAGATGTTGTTATCATGTCTTATACAGGAAGATAACAGCCAATAGAAACCACCAGATTTTCCACCTCCCATCTGTCACTTCCTCATTCCCTGATGGCTCAGAGGTAAAGGATCCTCCTGTAATATAGGACATGCAAGAAATGCAGGTTTGATCCCTGGGTCAAGAAAATCCACTGGAGGAAGAAATGGCAACCCACTGCAGTATTTTTGTCTGAAAAATCCCACAGACAGAGGAGACTGGTGGGCTACAGTCCAAGGGGTCACAAAGAGTCAGACACAACAGAGCACATCTATCATAGAAATTAGCCTTGAGTAAATAGAACTGGGAAGATTTTCCAGAACCTTCTATAATAGTCAGTTACCAGTATGGAACATTTAGGGGGCACAAATCCTGCTTTCCTTACTATCTACCTATTTGTGCGCACTTGTGCTAAGTTGCTTAAGTCATGTCTAACTCTTTGCAATGCTATGGACTGTAACCCACCAGGCTCCTCTGTCCATGCGATTTTCCAAGCAAGAATACGGAAGTGGGTTACCATTTCCTTCATCAATGTACCTACGCAACTTTAGACAGTACAATTTACTTTCCCTTTTTTAAAAAATGAAACCATTAGCATATCTAACTCATAGGACTGATGTCAGCATGAGATAATCCATTTCTAGAATCTGAAGTTTATTAAATATTCAATAAAAATTCCTGTTTTTGTCTTCACCCGGTTTTAGCTGAGAATTTGCATGTCAAATAAAAATGTGTTCTGGCTATTGCATGATCTGTGTTTACTATTTTATTATTTATACAGCAAGACTTAGTCCTTGTTAGGTACTGTGGGCCTGGATTAAGGTGAGTGTCTATTAATCTAATTGAGATCGTGAGGCCCTTTCCATCATATAATGCTGTCTTCCTCTTTTGAACTCATTTGAACCACAAGGTGAAAGACGCAGTAATTCTTTTAGGGCCACCAAAATGATGAAGTGGGGATATACCTGTTAATTCTATATCTACTTGAAAAACACATAATTCATAAAAGCTCTAACAATGAGGTGCCCACCCTGCTGTGCTTAAGAGTTTAAGTCAGGCAGTGCGGGAAGGAATATGTTATAAGCTGAGGGAAATGCTGCTGAGGAGTCAGAGTACTTATATTCATTTTGGCTTCCTCAGTGTCCCAACAGAAACATGTATTTGTAAGAAGGAAGGTATAGTTAGTTAGGGAATTGCTACTTGTAACTAAATTCTGTCTTGGAGACAATTAAGTTTCTTGTCCATAATCATCCAAAGAGCTATAGGTTTACACAGAAATGCTCTGATACAATTTACGCCCTTAAGGATGCTGTAGGGAAAAAGACACAATTTGAACATAAATACATGTAAAAGAGGAGATGGATGATAAAATGCCAATAGAGTGTTATGCCTAGTTATAGTATAGTATAATGTTAAAGTATACATTGATGAAGGAAAAATTTCATAGGACCACTGAAGTTAGCCCCCCTAAAAGCACACCAAAGCAGGAGACACAAGTTCCATCCCTGGCTTAGGAAGATTTCCTGGAGAAGAAAATGGCAACCCACTCCAGTATTCTTGTCTGGGAAATACCACGGACAGAGAATCCTGGTGGGCTACAGTCCATGGGGTCACAAAAGAATTGGGCAAGATTGAGTGACTAAACAGCAGCAATAACAAAAGAAGAAGCAGCCTCTTATTCATAGAAGGGTTCTTTCTGGATCCAGGCTTGAGGCCTCGGGAGTGGCTATGCCTGGGAACAGAAGCAGCTGTGAGAAAGGTCATGATAGAGCAAATACAGAGAATAGTGCCAGCTACCACGGTCTCCACCTAACTGCTAGGTCAGAGCCTACCAAGATTCCAGAAATTCCCTCTGAGGTCTCTGCAGGAGACCCTGGTCACTCTTCAAGTTAAACACTTCACTTTGCTTCTGGGCTGTCAGCGTGGCTTGTCCAGGCTCCATCTTATTCTTATTTTACCCTCGTGTTCTCCTTGAGGTTTCTGGAACAAGCAATGTATCCCTGGAACATATCTGAGACAATGTACTTGGACGTCTTTTGGACATTCACAGTACCAAGAGATGTTTGGAAAATATCGACAAATAGTTCCAGACTGCTACTTCTGGCTACAGGTTTAAAAGCTGGAGTCAGTTTATTTGATCACCAACATTTTCAGCATGTCCGTTATTCAGGCTTCTGCAGAACGTTCAGCAGTAGAAAAATGACTCTTAATGGCTTGTGATCTAAGAGAGGAGAGATACAGGCCTGCACAAAGAAATATCAAAAATGACAAAAGAAATAAAATTCTAAGTGGATGTTAAAATAGGATGCTTTGTGTCTGAGATGAGGTCCCAAAGGCCAACTATACAATAAGTGCTAAGAAGCCGCATGTCTGGAGGTGGAGTTACCATGAAGTTAAAGAAACTTGAGCTTCAGGGTTTCTCACGTGCATGAGCACCTCCCAAGACCCTATATTTAAACATACACTAAAACTTTGTACTTTTCCTTTCAAGAGGGCTCCTAGAATTGTTTAAGCTTAGGCAGTGCAAATTTTGGATCATTTACTGTGGAACAGAGGTTTTCACACAGGAGTTTAAATGTATTTTACCAACACTTTCCAAGAGGTATGTAGCATAGATAGTTTTAAGAGTATCAGTTTCCATATCTTCAGCTTCTGTATGTGTTATTTTAGTGGATTGATTTTACCTAAAAATACACCTGTGGTCCAAGTGTCATGCTGCTTTTTCTTTTCCATTTTCTCCTTTGCAATCCTCATTCTCCTTCTTTACTAAAGAAACTCATAACTGGTTCTGAATCTTAATGTGGTGACTTTTTTCCCTCTGGGTTTAAAAATATTCAGGTTCCAGACAAAGAAATTTCATAAAATACTGCTCTTGGAGAAGATTCTCTAATCTAGATGTTTCCTAACATCATTACCTGACAGTTTCTATTAGGTGCGACACGTGACATAAGAAGTGGACTATTTTGGCCATGTTGGCAGGCTCCAAATTTAGATAATTATTTTCATTTAGATTCATTGCCCTTTCTGTCCACTGAATATTGATAAAAGAATATGAAGACTATGAAGACTCCAACAAGGACAAAACAAAGAAAGGTGGAAGTGAAGTGCCTTACTTCATCCATACAGCAGTCTCTTTGACTTTGTCTGTCTATCTATCTATCTATCTTCATCAATCTTCTATCACTGTTATTAAAAAACTGCTATAAACTTGGTGGCTTAAAATTTCTTCTCTTACAGTTCTGAAGGCAGAAGTCTAAAATTAAGGTGTTGGCATGGCTTTACTCCTTTTAGAGACTCTAGAAGAGAATCAATTCCTTTTCTCTTTCAGCTTCTGGTGGCTGTCCATATTCCTGGGCTTGTGACCGCCTCACACTGATCTCTGCCACCATAGTCACATGACCTCCTTGTCTTCTCTATGTGGATTTCCTTTGTGTTTCCCTGGTGACTCAGTGGTAAAGAATCTGCCTGCCAATGCATGTGATGCAGATTCTATCCCTGAATCAGGAAGATCCTCTGGAGGAGGTGCTGGAGAAGGTGCCCCACTCCAGTATTCTTGCCTGGGAAATCCCATGGACAGAGGAGCCTAGTGGACTACAGTCCATGGGGTCACAAAGAGTTGGACACGACTCAGTAACTGAACAACAACAACTGCTTATAAGGATGCTTGTCATTGGACTTAGGGTCTTCCTGGATAATTGATGATAATTTTCTCATTGCAAAATCTTTAACTGTTTTGCTTCTTCCAAGACCCTGTTTCCAAATAAAGTTACATTTGCAGGCTCCAGAGTTTTGACATAGGTATCTTCAGGGGTCTATCATTCAAATCACTATACTATCTAGTTATCTAATATCTGTCATTCATTTATATCTATCTATATATGCAGAGTACATCATGAGAAACGCTGGGCTGGAAGAAGCACACTCTGGAATCAAGATTGCCGGGAAAAATATCAATCAGCTCAGATATGCAGATGACACCACCCTTATGGCAGAAAGTGAAGAGGAACTAAAAAGCCTCTTGATGAAAGTGAAAGAGGAGAGTGAAAAAGTTGGCTTAAAGCTCAACATTCAGAAAACGATCATGGCATGTGGTCCCATCACTTCATGGCAAATAGATAGGGAAACAGTGGAAACAGTGTCAGACTTTTGGGGGGGGGCCTCCAAAATCACTGCAGATGGTGATTGCAGCCATGAAATTAAAAGACACTTACTCCTTGGAAGAAAAGTTTGCAGCCATGAAATTAAAAGACACTTACTCCTTGGAAGAAAAGTTATGACCAACCTAGATAGCATATTCAAAATCAGAGACATTACTTTGCCGACTAAGGTCCGTCTAGTCCAGGCTATGGTTTTTCCTGTGGTCATGTATGGATGTAAGAGTTGGACTGTGAAGAAAGCTGAGTGCCAAAGAATTGATGCTTTTGAACTGCAGTGTTGGACAAGACTCTTGAGAGTCTCTTGGACTACAAGGATATCCAACCAGTCCATTCTAAAGGAGATCAGCCCTGGGATTTCTTTGGAAGGAATGATGCTAAAGCTGAAACTCCAGTACTTTGGCCACCTCATGCAAAGAGTTGACTCATTGGAAAAGACTCTGATGCTGGGAGGGATTGGGGGCAGGAGGAAAAGGGGACGACAGAGGATGAGATGGCTGGATGGCATCACCGACTCGATGCACATGAGTTTGAGTGAACTCCGGGAGATGGTGATGGACAGGGAGGCCTGGGATGCTGTGATTCATGGAGTTGCAAAGAGTCAGACATGACTGAGTGATTGAACTGAACTGAACCTACCTACCTATCCATCATTTATCTTAGAATTCAAAACAGAGATGATTTTCACAGTGGCACAAATTAGCACATTTATTTGAAATAAAAAAATGAAGTCAGATATTTTAATAGAAAGTCAGTCTGATTGATTTGAAAAAAAACACTCACTTTGCCATTAATTTTAAAATAATTATTTTCCAAAGGGACAATAAGTCAAATCAATAGGTACATGATTTTGATAAAAATATGTAAAAAATATAAAAGTACTTATTTGGGGAAAGTAATAAACTGTATTTTTCTTTTTTCTAACTGTTTCTGAGTATCTGAAATTAAACCAGATGCCTCTAAGTGGAAGAAGAATGGGATGACTGTCGTTTAATAAATCTTGGTTTACTTATTAGAAATAAGGAAATGAATTATGCCAACAATGGAATAATTCACCCTTTTAAGAAACAGATGATTTCTTTTTATTTTATTTTTTGAATAAAATTGAAGAAGGGACTAATCAAATTATAATTTAGAATACATTTGTTATGCTTACCAAAAGACTTTTGGCTATTAATTTCAGAATTGTAAGAATTGAAAACATTACTTGTAAAAGTCTTTGCATTACCATCATCTTGCCTATGGGATAGGTTTTCTTATTTTTATATGTATAACATATAGATAGATTTGATGCTAAATCCTGTGTCATTCCAGCAGAAATATTCACCCAAGGACCCATGAATTATCTGAAAATAATAGCCAGATATTCTCATCAAAATATTTCTTCCAATAAAATTATAATTTTATCTTTGAAACTTATTTAACAAAATTTGTAATATATCCAAGTTATTTTGATAAATTACATAGTAACAGTAATGGTAATGAGGGCTCAATCAGAATAATTTTTTAAAATATTTGGAAACTTGTGATCACAAAAGTTAAATTTGTTTATTTATATACTTATTTTAGAATCATAGAAGTACACTGGAGTGACTGCAAAAATAATTTGAAGCATAGCAATATAATACATTAGTCAAAATTCCTGTGGAGGGAATTAGGATGGAACTTTAAATTCAAAGAGTAAAAAGAGTGATGTAAATTTTCCAACTGTTAGAGAAGAATTTGTTCATGTATTTTAAAAGGATTGTGATGGGTATCAAATTGCTGTGACAGATTTCATGGGATGCATTAAAAGAGTATTGAAACAGGTTTTGTTCTAATGCCAGTAATTACATTCTTTGTAGCTATTTAAATATAGGATAAAAATTTAATTATCAACCTAAAAATAGGCATGAAGGTACCTAATTTAAAAATTTAGGGTTACATGAAAGAAAACAAAAGGCACTGTTTTAGACTATCTAAACACATCTTTCCATGCAAAGAGAATGCTAAAATCATTCCTTCTGGTATTAGGCTGTCATCAGCCAGGAAAGAGTGGACCCTTTACAGCTGAGAAGAAAAGCTTGTATGCTGAGCTCCCATCTCTGTTCTGAGGGTAAGAGATGGGAGGGGCTTTTTCCTTACCTAGAGCAAAGACAGAGTGGCTTCAAAGAGACAGCTCAGTGAGCTAAATATGGGGACCCAGGACTTCATGTCTGAATTGAGTTGGGGCAATGTCTAAAAGTGTGAGGCCATAACTGCAGCTGCTCCTTTTGGAGGCAAAATCTGGTGGGAGGACTGAGTTGGGAGTAAGTCATACTTCCAGGAACAATGGGACATGTTTTGTGGGCACTTGCTATGAACTTTGGTTTTAACCACTCCCACCACAACGGTAGACCCAAAAGGCCTGGGATTTCTGCCTTTTTTGTTTCATTCTGGTATCTCTGACACTTGAAGCAGACCTTTGCACATAGCAGTTGCTCAATAAGTGAGATGATGAAATTAATGAAATCCTTTATTTTGGGGGGCTCCAAAATCACTGCAGATGGTGAGTGCAGCCATGAAACTAAAAGATGCTTACTTCTTGGAAGGAAAGTTATGACCAATCTAAATAGCATATTCAAAAGCAGAGACATTGCTTTGCCAACAAAGGTCCGTCTAGTCAAGGCTATGGTTTTTCCAGTGGTCATGTATGGATGTGAGAGTTGGACTGTGAAGAAGGCTGAGTGCTGAAGAATTGATGCTTTTGAACTGTGGTGTTGGAGAAGACTCTTGAGAGTCCCTTGGACTGCAAGGAGATCCACCCAGTCCATTCCAAAGGAGGTCAGCCCTGGGTGTTCTTTGGAAGGAATGATGCTAAAGCTGAAACTCCAGTACTCTGGCCACCTCATGCGAAGAGTTGACTCATTGGAAAAGACTCTGATGCTGGGAGGGATTGGGGGCAGGAGGAGAAGGGGATGACAGAAGATGAGATGGCTGGATGGCATCACTGACTTGATGCACATGAGTTTGAGAGAACTCTGGGAGTTGTTGATGGACAGGGAGGCCTGGCGTGCTGCAATTCATGGAGTCGCTAAGAGTCAGACAGGACTGAGTGACTGAACTGAACTGAAATGAGTCCTTTCTAAGGGCTTTCTATGTGTTGCAGTGACAAAGACTCTGCCTGCCAATGCAGAAGACACAAGATACATGGGTTTGACCCCTGGGTTATGAAGATCTCCTAGAGGAGGAAATGGTGACCCATTCTAGTATTCTTGCTTGGAAAATTCCATGACAGAAGAGATTTGCAGGCTACAGACATGGAGACACAAAGATTTAGATGTGACTGAGCACACAGACACACACACATGAGCCTTTCTATGCTTCAGTCTAATCTAATCTAGTCTAGTCTAATGTAAGCATAAGTCTAACACAGACCCTTTATAAGCATCAGCTATGGTTTTTCCAGTAGTCATGTATGTATGTATGATGTGAGAGTTGAACCGTAAAGAAAGCTGAGTGCAAAAGAATTGATGTTTCAAACTGTGGTGTTGGAGAAGACCCTTGAGAGTCCCTTGGACTGCAAGGAGATCAAACAAGTCAATCTTCAAGGAAATCAGTCCTGAATATTCATTGGAAGGACTGATGCTGAAGCTGAAGCTCCAATACTTTAGTCACCTGATGTGAAGAACTGATTCATTGGAAAAGACCCCGATGCCAGGAAAGATTGAAGTCAGGAAGACAAGGGGACAACAGAGGATGAGATGGTTGGATGGCATCACTGACTCGATGGAGATGAGTTTGAGCAAACTCCGGGATTTGGTGATGGAGAGGTGCTGCAGTCCATGGGGCTGCAAAGAGTAAGATACAACTGAGCAACTGAACTGAAGCATCAGTCTACCTATTCAGCCCACTCTTTAAACACCAGGTCAATCCTAAATATTCCCAGCCTGCTTCTATTGGATGTCCCCAGGTCACCAGGGGTGAAGTTTTCCCCAGTCAGAATCTTGGAGCCCTGATCCTCAGCCCTGGTCTTTGGCTGCCAGTATCTCTGGCCCAGAGGCTGCTAAAAGCCTGTGCTTGCTCTCTCCATTGGAACTGTGCTCATACCCTCTCCCTGAGCCCAAGCTCCCATTCTACGGGTGCTGCTGGGTCCTAAAAGGAAGAAGTACTTGGTTTGAAATCAGGAAGAGGGGCAGCAGCTCCCTAGACCATAATATTTTTTAATAAGAATATCTGGATAAAGTTATGATTATGGTGATTTTTACTACTTTCTAAAGGGAGGGATTGAGGTAGTTCAGTGGTAAAGAATTCTCCTGCCAATGCGGGAGATGTGAGAGATGCAGGTTTGATCTCTGTGTCGGGAAGATCCCCTGGAGGAGGAAAAGGCACTCCACTCCAATATTCTTGCCTGGGAAATCCCACGGACAGAGGATCCTGGCAGGCTACAGTCCACGGGGTCACACAGAGTTGGAAACAACTGAGCACTCACACGCACATCATGAAGGGAGGGACTGAAATTTGTTTAAGGATAATAAAAAGCCATCACCTATTGTTGGTGAATGTGTGTAGCTGGAAAAATTTGTAGGGAAAAATATGGCTTCTGAAAAGAAAATCAGTGAATCATACACAGGTCAGATATGTTAATGGTGTCATTGAAAAAAGCATAGCATGTGTAGAAACCTTTCTTTGAAGACCTCAATAATGTGTGTTTCTTGCCTTTTCTTTCCTTAACAGCTATCCATTTGTGTGATCATGCAGCTGAGTGTGAGGGGTACAGCACCTTTGTTAAGAATGGGGCTGGAGAGTCAGTTAGCTAAGTTCAACCTCTGCATTTTGGTGTTCATTGGTTACGTTACCTTGGGCAAGTTGCTTGAGTGCTCTCTACCTCAGTTTTCCCATCCATAAAATCAGCATGATAATAATATCTGTGTAATGGAGTTATTCTGAGGATTAAATGACATAATACTCATAATGCACATAGAGTTATGCAGATTCATACTGAAAGTCTAATTATTATGTTAATGGGCACACAACTCATATAATATTAGACTATTATTAATAGCTATACATCAAAGGCTAATACTTGCGTAGATAGAAATTGTGCATGGTCTTCACAGTATGGCAATTTCATTGAACCGTAGTATTGATTTTCTTAAACCTGTGAATTCAAATACTCAGCTTTTAAAATACCATTTATATTTAGTATGTTTGAGATTAAAATCTATGCATTATACATTTTATGCAAAATAGGAATGGTTAAATCTAGAAGTTTGGTTCAAAAGGCCAATGTCTTAGTACATTCTAAGGTGGAAAAGGTAGAAATGTGACTATTATAAATGATACTAGTGCATATATTTGATGCTTTATTTAATTGAACTAATTAAATATTTTAGATTTTAATGAAAAATAGAGAAAGAAAGCTGAGCACCAAAGAATTGATGCTTTTGAATTGTGATGTTGGAAAAGACTCTTGAGAGTCCCTTGGACTGCAAGGAGTTCAAATTAGTTAATCCTAAAGGAAATCAGTCCTGAATATTCATTGGAAGGACTGATGCTGAAGCTGAAACTCCAATACTTTGACCACCTTATGCAAAGAACTGACTCACTGAAAAAGACCCCGATGCTGGGAAAGATTGAAGGCAGGAGAAGGGGACGACAGAGGATGAGATGGTTGGCTGGCATCACCGACTCAATGGACATGAGTTTGAGTAAGCTCTGCGAGTTGGTGATGGATAGAGAAGCTTGATGTGCTGCAGTCTGTGGGGTCACAAAGAGTCTAACACGACTGAGTGGCAGAACTGAACTGAACTGAATGAAGAATAGTCCGTTTTGTCCAATGTAGTACTGCTTGTTTTATTTACTTCATTGTCTTAAACATAACATTTTAGTACTTTTGTAATTCATATAAAGCAACAAGAATGATGAATGGTAAAATTGAAACTTTTTCTGGAGAAAGTGAAACTTTTCCTGGACCAGTGAGTAGCTCTTCTGGAGACAGTTTATGTAGTAGTGGTAGAAATCCTCCGATTGGGAGAAATCTTCAGGACCAAGAATGGGACTTAAAGGGCCATTCTGGAACTTGACTGGTTTGGCATGATAAGAAAGTTAGGGAGAAAGGTAGATGATCAAAAAATCTGCCCCAGAAGAGTGGCATCTGTACTATAAGTTCAGAGACCAGACATCTGATTTGTCTGCCCAACTTTTCAGTTGGCTTTTGGCGTTCAAAGCAACTGCTCCTCCAGTCTCTCAGTAACACAACTTCTGTACCCTCAATAGACCCTTCTAGCTGTTTGCTGCTGTGTCATTTTAGAATCATGTCTCCATGAGGCTGCCACTGCTGATGAATCTGTCTAATAGTTGTCCTGGAAAATACAAAAGAACTATGTTGTACTTCATGTGTTCAGATTCAGAAACCTAACAGATGCCTTACAATACCGAGAAAAACACTTGAAACATGAAGCTAGCATTGTCCTGACACAGGCAAATCGAATTGTTTGGCTGAGTTTTATGTTTCACTTGCCTTTTCAAAGCATTGCTTTCCCAAACCTCTGATCTTTGATTTGTTGGGAAGTTATCTATAAGTTTCTATAAGAGAGGAAAGTTTTTCTTCTCTGCTTATTTTTGTGACAAAACTTACTAAGCCCTTCATCAGTCTTTCCTGAGTCTTCTGGTTGCAATTTTCATTGTTTAAAAAGCAGGCAGCCTTCTGAAGCTACTTCTTGGAGTGGATTCTGCACAGCCCTGGCTTCCCTGTGTATTCCCTAAAGCTCTCTTGCCAAAGAGGATCCCAGCTTTGCATTCAAAGGCAGATCAGCTCAGTTCAGCCCAACACAAGGACACCCATCATGAAAAGGACCAATCAAAGCGATGAGAGCAGTCTCCCCAGATGGAAATTGTGTATGTCTTTAAAAAAATGAAGTATTCTGTTAACCTCTCCCTCTCCTCTCCTTCTAGGCCAGGAACTTCACATACACACACACACACCCTCCCCGAAATATATTTTTGCTTTCATTACTACAGTTGAGAAGAATTGCTACATCTGCTTTGATGCATCGAGGGACTGAATGTAAACAACATGGTACAACTCTAGGAACTGCCATCATAAAATATTTTAAGAGGCAGAATAGAGTAAAATAAAATAAAAATGTCTTTTTATGTGATATCTCAGAGTAATTCAGGATTTATGGTACCTTAACCTTTAGAATCCAAAATATTAAGCTATGTTTCTTAGAGATAATAACTTGGTTGTCCCTCACTTATGTGTCTTAGATAAAAGCCTACTGCCACAGAATCCATGAATGCTCAAATACCCTTGCGGGCCTTTAGTAGTAAATCTTATGGAATAGCTTATGGCCAATGTAATGGCCCACAGTAGCCTGCGAATATCATGAATTCTAATAATACTTACATCAGTAGAAACATGAAGTAATGTCTCCATTGTAATTAAATGATGTATTTAGAGCAGTGGACTAAATGGTCCCCTAGTGTGTTGGTGATATATTCTAATAGTCTTCTCTTTACAGCCCCACACGGTAATATTCATGCTTTATTCTGGAGGGCTTTGCTTCTGACTGAACATTTGAATTGCAACATTAAGTGGTAAAGTGGATTATAGCAAGACCCCATGAATATGGATCCTGATCAAGAAACTAAGTGCTTAAAAAAATAAAATGTTACTATTTAAATAAAGTGATTACAAAAACATTTTTATATGGAGGAATGTCAGGCATATATGCCAACTCCCCCTCCCTCTTTATTCTACATTGCAGAAGCAGAACATATTTGCCACAATTAAAAATTTAGTAGGATGAAACAGCGGAACTTAAATCACTGTAATTTCTGCTGTGCTTATTGAATCTAATTTGGGCTGTTTGAGGTACAAATTAGTTTTGATAATAATTACATTATTCCATTTTTTAAACATGCCTGTTCCAAAGATTATAGCCAAATACAGAGCCCACATGTAGGAAGAGGGTACTTTTACCAGTGCTGAAATGAAATTATCTTGCAGTTGATTAGTTAAAAGTGTCACATTTTGAATTTTCATTCTTTATTTTGCCCTTGTATCCATCACTAAAGCAGTAGCTTGAGGCAGTAAGAGCCTAGGGCACAGCTGAGGGCGGTTCAGTCTATCTAGTCTAGCAGTAAAGAATAAGTCAAAGAACAGTCTATCCTTGTATTTGGTAATTGAATTAGACAGTGTGCCAATATATTACAGACAATTATACAAGAATAAAACAGTTATATATTTATTTGATGAACTTAAATATTTGTAAGATATTTTCCATTATTCATTGAATATTTCTTAGAATTTTTAAAAACATTTTCTATGAACAAGGAAAATTCTCCAGCCCTGTTGATAATTCTTACTGTATATTTGTTCAATGAATGTGGATTTCTAATGATGAAGCACTAAGTTTATGTACAGCTGGCTTTTCTATTTGACTAAGTTAATATTGACATGTGGGTTTGCATGCTAGATGTGTGTGCATGTGTGGTATGTATTTTAGTGTGGATTTGTCCACTTAGGCCATTATAGATTTAAATTCACTGAGCACTTGTGAAAGTTCCATGCATCTCAATGAACTTAGTATGTGATAATATTTGTTGGTCAATTGTTTTATATTTACAAATGATTTGGCTTGCCTTACTTCCTAAATGTGCCTTCACTGTGTATTGAAAATCGGCATCTTTTCCACAAATCCAGGAGCTTAAGCAAAATCCCATTGTTTTTACCACAGAACTTTGCTTTAGTGGGGATAATTGGTCATTTGGGGTAAGTTTACATTAACTCTTCTTTTATTTTGTATTGCTTAAAAACACACACTTTTTACGCTCTAAGAGTTTTGCAGAAAGTTAAAAAAAAACAAAAAACAAAAAAAAATGTCCATTTAGGTAGAGGTAAAAAAAAACTAACTCCTCTAAAAGGAAAGAATGGCAAATGCGCTGGAACTTGGAGACGCTGGTCAAATACAGCACTCTAGCTAAATGAAGAGCTCTTTATCTGACCAGTTTAGACATGGCTTTGGATGGCAAGCTAATTCTTTGAGCACCACCCTTGAAAATCATGCTAATGAGCCTCTTCACTTCATCAAGTAGGATTGTGGACCTTTTTGTCTGCATCATTAAGGCCCCAAATTGCCCCATTAGCAAGGCCTCAAATTGCCCCTCAGGGTCAATATTTAATGCAGGTGAACTTAGGTTAACTACCCTCAGAACCCTCTGGACAACAAACAACGTGGAGTACCTGGTACAGGGAGATTCATTTCTCCCCAAGTTTCCTTTGTGAAATATGGCTCTCCATGTTCGACTTCTGTTTTAAATTCATTTTGAGAAAAAGACACATTAGGTTTATTTTCTGTTGTGATTCCAAAAGAGTGAGTTTTGCATGTTCAACTTCTGTTTTAAATTCATTTTGGGAAAAAGACACATTAGGTTTATTTTCTGTTGCTGATTCCAAAAGAATGAGTTTTGAAATAGAAGATAGAAATTCCTCCATCAGTTGGTTTCATTGGTGTCTCATAAGCTTTAATTTTTCCACCTGTAAAGTGTGAATGATAATACTTTACCTCGGGTACCTTCTGAGGATGCTGCTGCCTTTAAACAAAGATGCTGGAACCTGTAAAAAATAGCAAGAATAATACCAACAGTTAGCAAGCTCTTATAGAATTTTGTTCTGCAAGATTTTAGCAACTTTAATGGCTATCCTTATTAATTATTGAGCTAAAAATACATGTAAAGTTAGAAATATAAGTAGTAATCAGGATGTGTGCAAAATTAAAATTCAGGATGGGATTCTGTGCTAATAACACTGAGATAATTTGTAGGACTGGAATACTGCACACATTTAAACACATAATGTAAGATTTTTCTTACTCATTAAAATTTGAAGTAGGAGAGAAAGGCAAAATGTTCTTCTTGTATCTCTTTTGTCCATTTGGTTTACTGCAAACTGGTTAATACTCAGTTGCTGCTAGTTATCTCTGGAAACTCTCAGTGTTGGGGGTTGGGGGGTGCAGATAGAAATTACCTCCCTGAGCATGCCCAGCAGGAGCTATTGGTGATCTCCAGACATGAAATCTTTCATATGTAGCAACTGAAAGATGAGAGCCATGGTTACAGTTTCTAGCAAGAATGTGAAACAGAAACCTTGAGATTATATTCCACATCTAAGCAGAGATAATGTTGATGTCTCCTGTGTTCAGGTTAATTTCCATGAATTTAGGGCTCCTGAAATTCTCATCACCTCTGTGGCTGGTCCCTGCAAAGTCACTTTTGCTGCTGAATGGGGGCCCCAATTAAGAAGTGCTTGCTGGTGTCCTTCCAGCAATATCTCGTGAGTTTGAACAATTTTAGTGAAATAAATGTAACAAGGAAAAATGAATTCTCTTTAGCCTCTATTCAGCCAAAATTAGCCTCCGTGGATTCTGACTCACAAAAGCACCACGGGCCTCTGGCTGTGCTCTGTAGCTGTGAAATAGAATCAAGATTCCATTAGGCATCCCAAGCTGCCTCCTTCTCCAGGGCAGACAATAAAAATGACAACAGGGGATTGTCCCTCAGCTAGTCTAACAAGGGGGTGGGTTCTTTTCTAAATTATTAGATATCTGTTTAGCTGAGGAAGAAATTTAAAGGGCCATGGGCCAAAAAAAAATTTTTTTTTCAGTTCTTTGGCTTACATATTAGTTTCTTAGGTCATTTTCAGAAAGAGCTTGAATTCTACCTCTGTGCTTAGAGGCTATAGATTCCCCCCTCCTCCTTCTTAAAAATGTGTGTGTTCAGACAATAATATGTGACCGTACATAGTCCAGATAGCAGTATTTCTGTAAGAGAAATCAGAAGTTTCAGCAATGGCACGTGGTTTGTTGATTTGCCATATTTTTGTTTTCTCACATGTGAGAGAGATATGTCTCTAACCTAGACAAATTCTAGATTGGAGATAGATTTTCTGCTTTCAGTTTATTTATGAATAAGAATCCTTAATGGATAAATTTATCCAGACAGCCTAGTCCTCACGTGAACATGAAAGAAACAGGGCTTTATCACCTTGGCTTTGCAATACCATCGTATGCTCCTGTGATCCTCAAGGGTCAGACCTTCAGGTTGTCTACATCGGAGGGGCCCCCAATATGTTATGACCTTGCAAAAATTACTATTACCGTGAAGTCCCAATCAATTTCTTTCCTATATCAAAAGTGCAAAAGTCTAAGAACATGTTCTTCCCCTATCCAAGGATAAATCTGATATAACTTATTCAGCCCTCTCATAAATTTGATTGAACATTCTTTCTCTTTCTAATTGGCCCAGTAAATAGAGTTTTGTATTTCCCTTGACAGGTGCCATAGAATGAAATTTAATACAGCTTGTCAATGAGTATCAGAAAGTTAAAGAGTTCATCAACCATTCATAGTAATTGTACTGTAGTCATATAGAGTTATAAATGTATATTTCATGACCACTTCTCCTTGGCTTCAATCAAAATTACTGGCAGGAAGTAATATTATATATTCCATGGTGTCAATTACTAATGGTAGTGGCAAGTAAATCATAATGTTTTCATTATAGAATTGCTAATACTTAGAGGTTGTAATATTCCATACATAAAGTCTTTAATAAGCAATTATTTATGTGCTCATTTACTGGATGTTGCTGAACCAAGGTATTTATTCAACATTAATTGGAAATTCTATTCAATAATTCTTTCTGTAAAGTCATTCATTGATATTATAGTTCTTTAAAGTTGCTTAAAAGAATATGTCACATATTTATTATGGCATTTTAACAAAAACTTTAAATAAAATAAATGGCAATGCAAATATTAAAATGTAAATTTCCACTTGTAAAATACGATACCTGATTCTAAGATTAAAAAAAGCATCTAGATTTATCTTGGTTTTGGACACCATAGCTGAGATCTGAATCTAATGAACTCATGGTCAGAATATCTGAGTGCTGAAATTGGCTTTGCTGTGTATAACTTAGTGTATGGCCTCAGGAAATATTCTGAAAATCTTTGAGACTTAATACCCTTATCTGTAAGATGACATATTTTACTATCAAATATTTTTTTTTTAGTTTTTTATTTTTTAAATTTTAAAATCTTTAATTCTTACATGCATTCCCAAACATGAACCCCCCTCCCACCTCCCTCCCCATAACATCTTTCTGGGTCATCCCCATGCACCAGCCCCAAGCATGCTGCATCCTGCGTCAGACATAGACTGGCGATTCAATTCACATGATAGTATACATGTTAGAATGTCATTCTCCCAAATCATCCCACCCTCTCCTTCTCCCTCTGAGTCCAAAAGTCCGTTGTACACATCTGTGTAAATTAACATATTTTGTTAAACATGATTATAATAAAAAGGGCAGACTAATCAAATCATAACCTCAGTAACATCTAAGATTTCATTTCACTTCAATCACTCAGTCATGTCCTACTATTTGCAACCCCATGGACTGCAGCACGCCAGGCTTCCCTATCACCAACTCCCCAAGCTTGTTCAAACTCATGTCCATTGAGTCTGTGATGCCATCCAAACATCTCATCCTCTGTTGTCCCCTTCTCCTCCTGCCTTCAATCTTGCTCAGCATCAGGGTCTTTTCCAATAAGTCAGTTCTTTGCATCAGGTGGCCAAAGTATTGGAGCTTCAGCTTCAGCATCAGTCCTTCCAATGAATATTCAGGACTGATTTCCTTCAGGATTGACTGATTGGATCTCCTTGCAGTCCAAGGGACTCTCAAGAGTCTCCTCCAACACCACAGCTCAAAAGCATCAGTTCTTCGGTAGTCAGCTTTCTTTATAGTCCACCTCTCATATCCATACATGACCACTGGAAAAATCACAGCTTTGACTAGATGGACCTTTGTCGGCAATGTCTCTGCTTTTTAATATGCTGTCTAGGTTGGTCATAGCTTTTCTTCCATGGAGCAAGTGTCTGTAAATTTCATGGCTGCAGTTACCATCTGCAGTGATTTTGGAGCCCCATAAAATAAAGTCTGTCCCTGTTTCCACTGTTTCCCCATCTATTTGCCATGAAGTGATGGGACCAGATGCCATGATCTTAGTTTTCTGAATGTTGAGTTTTAAGCCAACTTTTTCACTCTCCTCTTTCACTTTCATCAAGAGGCTCTTCAGTTCTTCACTTTCTGCCGTAAGGGTGGTGTCATCTGTGTATCTGAGGTTACTAATATTTCTCCCAGCAGGCAATCTTGATTCCAACTTGTGCTTCAGCAAGCCTGGCATTTCACATGATATACTCTGTATATAAGTTAAATAAGCAGGGTGACAATATACAGCCTTGACATACTCCTTTCCCGATTTAGAACCAGAGATGAGTTAAAGAGTAGGTTAATTATAAGTTTTCAAACAATTGTTAAGTATAGCTCTTAAGCACTTATAGTTGTTATTATCTTTCCATAGAATATTTAGTCTGATAAAGTTTTTTTTTTTAGAGTGGCTGTATCTTTTTGATGCAAAATGAATTTGGACATTTCTAGGGTGCATTAGGTCAACAGATTTTTTGTTTTGCAGTGCCTTACAAGATTATTCTGAAGCTACAGTTAAAGGAAATATTAAATTCTTGTGTTTATTTATTAGTTTGTATTTTTTATTGTATGTCTCCTACAAAGTTGGGACTCCTTTACATTTGACTCCTAAAGTTTCTGATAATTGTAATAATTTGCCAAGAAATCCTAAATGTTTTTGTAAATGTGACACTTCTGTAGCTATTGTGCAAGATTTTATGAAATAGGAGGCATTGACGTTTAGGTGTACTTTTAGATTATAGAGTACAACACTGTTCAAAATTTATTTAAGTACAGAACTAGCTATTCCAATGAAACTTAAAAAACTAATCAGAGCCTTACTACTCAGATTAAAAAAACTCTACCCAATGGGCAGTATCCCACAAAACACCTGCAAGAAATCCCTAGGGTTTAGGGTAGTACAATTTAAAAAGAAAATCTTAGTTTAAATAGATCCAAGGCTACTACAGGTTCACATGGCACAGTTTTGCAAATTAGAAGAAAGTGTTTTCATTAGGTGGATGTGGCCCTGTAGATACATGGTTTGGCGAGATGTCATGGTTTGGCACCTTAAAGAACTAGCAAAAGATGCTCATACTTTGGTGTGGCACCTCTACCTTTTGTGTCCAAACTCTAGCCACAATTCACATACAGCACCCTTTACATTTATCCACAGCATAGTCTGCTTTGGGGAGAGATGACCCAGGGAAAAGGATAAATATGGTCACAAGTTGGTATGCGCAGGAAATTCTGAGGTTCTGTGTATGGATTTGTTGGGGAGAGAGCAGGCCTGAGTGGCCACATCTATTTAGCCCTGAAGACTCCCTTCAATGTGGAGAATCAGAGTGAGGCTCTTGAAAGCATTAGGCCAAAGGCAGATGTCCCTGGGCCTCCATCTAAAGATGCACTTACATTGAATATTACAACCAATGGATTGGCCAAGCCTGAGAAGTGAACAGATAATGGACTGTGAAGAGAGAGAGGGTGCTGTTGACATGAACACCTTAGTGCAGTAGGACCTCTGCCCTGGGTGGCCGGCCAGGCTGCGGCAGAAAGCAGCAGCGGATTAATACCTTCCCCTGTCATCCCCTATCAGTGCTCACCATTGGCAAACCCTGCCAGAAGCCAGAGGACAGGGGAAACGTCTGATGTAGTCAATACAGGTCAGCCTCTGGGACAAAGGACAGGATAGAGAGACTGGATAGGGAACTTGGAGGGGAAACAGAAGACATCCAACAGGGCTTCCCAACAGAGAAGCAATCCAATTTATGAAGTGTGTCTCCACCAGTGTGTAGGGTGACTGAAGGTTAGACAGCCTGCACAGACTGTAGCAAAGTAATAAAAAATTATTAGCTATGTAGCATAACTTGTCTATCTTCCTGTGTGTTACCTATTGATTCTTCACAATAATATAATACGATGAACAAATGCTATACTATTCTAAGCCCCCTTTTTTCAAATAGAGGAAAACCAAGAGTCAAGGATTTAATTGAGTTGTCTGAGACCATTTTAGCATTTCTGACTCTTTGCCTGTTTCTCTGAGCAATGCTGTGGTCAACTGTATCTTTGGTGTTGGTTGTGGGGAGTGTCAGAGGATGGCTGAATAGGAGAGTTTGCAATTAGCTTTCTTTTTATCTTTAGCAAACTTGAGGGCTGAAAGAGGAGTGTTGTGGTGAAAAGCATTATCAATATATTTTCTAGTCATTTAAATAGCAGAGATTATTCATACTCTAATTTTAAACATTCTATTATGCTCCTCTGAAATCACAAATTAAAAATTGAAAAATTACATGTCACATGAATTTTATAAATATTTTTGAAAGACATAACAAGATGACGTTCTTAATCATAATACTTTATTTAAAATTTGGTCCTACTTAAAAGTCAAAGAAATATGTAAGACGAGCAAGCTTCAGGTCATAAATGGGAACCTGTTACTAAACAGTATCACTGTATGGAAGAGGATAATAAGTATTCTGGGGGTGGAGGCAATTTTTAAAAATGCTCTGTGAGTCACATAGGTTTGAAAATGTTACATGGTAGTGCTTGCCTAGAGAATCCCAGGGATGGGGGAGCCTAGGGGCCTGCTGTCTATGGGGCTGCACAGAGTTGGACACGACTGAAGTGACTTAGCAGCAGCAGCTCATCAAAGTTCTGCAGTGATGAAACTAATATAATTTGCTTAACCTGTAGAAGAGACCCATGATTGACCACTATCAAAATAGAGAGGCAGTTACAACTCAGCTCTCTTTCAAGCCTTTGTTTGATATATATTCATCTCCTTAATATTTTGATGGTTTAATCTGGAGAAACAGTATTTACTTGATGTATTTTTTAGAGGTCATGATGTCTTTCTAGTCCTGCTGATATGAAATGTGATGTTTAAGGAATATGATGCTGAAATATTTGAATGAGTTAATTTTCTCAGAAGGAGTAGTAGAATTTGTCTTCTAAGATGTCAAAGGACCATATAACCCTCAATATCACATTTTGATTTCATTGTTAGAGAATTTGTTCAAATTCAGCAATTATATATAAAAGTTTTTCCTTCATCTAAAGTAATATCTAAGGCTGTACTGTCCTCTATAATGATATTATAGTTGTTTTAATAATAAAGCATTTCCTCTTTTTATATTGTTTAGCTAAAAATACTCATTCAAATTATTATAGAAGTTAATGGAATTTCTAAACTTGTCCTTACAACTGAAAGTAATTTGTTTTTATACTAAATATCAAAGCTATTAATTCTGTCTTTCCAGAATTCTTTTACTTCTCACACTTCTTCTGGTCTTAGATTCAACCCCCCAATACACACACACATACACTTGACCCAAGACTGGCCCAAGGAGAGCCTCTTCAGGCTTCAAGAGATTTTTCCGGGGTAAAGCTATAACTGGAGAGCTTGGAAAGGGAACATTCTATTTTCTCTGAGAGTAGAGGTATTGGTATGTGGATCCTGGGCTGCTGCTGGTTATGGTCCTACCCCAAGACAGAAGAATTATGGCAGCAAAAGAGGGTCAGGATACAGTACAGTGAGAAAAAGAAGGGCAATGGCAAAAAATGTTGAAACTACCACACAAACATGCTCATTTCATATGCTGGTAAGATAATGTTCAAAATCCTTCAGCATAGGTTTCAGGAGTAAGTGAGCCAAGAACTTCCAGGCATACAAGCTGGATTTAGAAGAAGCAGGGAAACCAGAGATCAAACGTCCAACATTAGTTGGATCATAGAGAAAGCCAGGGAATTCCAGAAAAATATCTACTTATGCTTCATTGACTACACTAAAGCCTTTGACTGTGTGGATCACAAGAAACTGTGGAAAATTCTTCAAGAGATGGGAGTACCAGTCCACTATACCAGTCTCCTGAGAAACTTGTATGCAGGTCAAGAAGCAACAGCTAGAACCAAATATGGAACAACTGACTGGTTCAAAATTGGAAAAGGAGCACATCAAGGCTATATATTGTCACCCTGCTAATTTAACTTCTATGCAGAGTACATCATGAGAAATACTGGGCTGGAAGAAGCACAAGCTGGAATCAAGATTGCTGGGAGAATAGGGTGTGGAGAAGGGAACCCTCTTACACTGTTGGTAGAAATGCAAATTGATACAGACACTGTGGAGACTAGTATGGATATTTCTTAAAAGATACATGTACCCCAACGTTCATTGCAACACTATTGACAATACATAGGACATGGAGGCAACCTAGATGTCCATTGACAGCTGAATGAATAAGGAAGTTGTGGTACATATTCACAATGGAATATTACTCAGCTATAGAAAGGAACACATTTGAGTCAGTTCTAATGAGGTAAATGAATCTAGAGCCTATTATACAGAGTAAAGTAAGTCAGAAAGAGAAAAGCAAATATGGCATAGTAATGCATATATATGGAACATAGATAGGTGGTACTGATGATCCTACTTGCAGGCAGCAATGGAGACAGAGAGGGAAGGAGAGGGTGGTATGATATGAGAGAATAGCATTGAAACATACACATTACCATATGTAAAATAGAGAGCCAGTGGAAGTCTGATGTATGACACAGGGAACGCAAAGTCACTGCTCTGTGACAACCTAGGGGGTGGGATGGGAGGGAGGTGGGAGGGGGGTTCAAGAGGGTGGGGACATATGTATACCTAATGCCGATTTATGTTGATGTATGGCAAAAATCATCACAATCTTGTAAAATTATCCTCTAAATTAAGGAAAGAAGACTGCTGGAGAAATACCAACAACCTCACATATGCAGATGATACCACCCTAATGGCAGAAAGCAAAGAACTAAACAGCCTCTTGATGAAGGTGAAAGAGGAGAGTGAAAACCTGGCTTAAAACTCAACATTCAAAACACTAAGATCATGGCATCTGATCCCATCCCCTCATGGCAAATAGAATGGGAAAAAGCTGTGGCAGATTTTATTTTGGGGGGCTCCAAAATCACTGTGGATAGTTACTGTAGTCATGAAATTTAAAAAAAAAAAAAAGCTTGCTCCTTGGAAAGAAAGCTATGACAGAAGTAGACAGCATATTAAAAATTAGAGACATCACTTCGCTGACAAAGGTCCATATAGTCAAAGCTGTGGTTTTTCCAATAGCCACCCATAGATATGAGAGTTGGACCATAAAGAAGGCTGAGCACTGAAGAATGGATGCTTTCAAATTGTGGGGCTAGAGAAAACTCTTGAGAGTTGCTTGGACAGACGGAGATCAAACCAGTCAATCCTAAAGAAAATTGACCCTGAATATTCACTGGGAGAACACATGCTGAAGCCCCAATACTTTGGCCTCCAGATGGGAAGAGCCAACTCATTGGAAAAGACCCTGGTGCTGGGAAAGACTGAGGGCAGGAGGAGAAGGGGGTGACAGAGGTTGTATGGCATCATTGACTCAATGGACATAAATTTGAGCAATCACTGGGAGATAGTGAAGGGCAGGGGAACCTGGTGTGCTGTAGTCCAGTTGCAGAGTTAGACATGACTTAGTGACTGAACAACAATAACATTGAGAAAAAAGACAGAGGTAGAAAGAGCCAACGAATTTTTCTTTTGTTTCTTAAGCTCATTGAAGTTGAGATTCTTGCAACTTGCAACTGAAAGTGATCTGATGAGCACATTAAGGAATAGCAATTTGTTATTTCTATGATACTTATGCCAGGTGTGGAATTTTTTTGTTTAGCAACTCTCTTTGGAGGTAATTCACTTTGGTGATGCTGATTGCAACTAAAAGTAAATCTTTTATTTGAATATGCACAAAATAAATGAAAAAGAGACCACTGGTAATTTCTTCTAAATTAAACTTTGTTGTATTTTCTCTTCTTCTATAAAGGAAGAAAATTGCCTGGGAAGATATATGCCCTCCAAATTCAGGGACTCATTTCAGGAGTATATAAAGGTTTTTGAAGAAAAGTATAAAGTTAGAACTCCATAGCCTTTGACCTCTGTATATACACCACATATAACAATTCACAGAAAATGATATTTATAAAATAATTGGCATCTTGATTACTGAAAAGTGAGTTACCACTAAAAAATTGTTTTCATTATATTATTTCTACTTGAAATATATATTTTATATATATTCATGATATATTTATATATAAATCATATTTCTTTTACAAAAGGAAATTATTTTTTCTTGTCTAGTTATCCATTCCTAGCCGGCCAGAAAACAGGATGCATTGAAGATGCTTGGTTACTGTCCTGGATTTCAGTCTATCAGGAAATGATTTTGTGAGCAGCTAGTATGTGTAGAACATGTTGAATTATAAAGGGTTTTATAAAAATAGGAGCCTATAGTAAGCTCCACTGACTGCTGCTGACAATAATATTTTGAAGTTCAGTTACTCTGAAACACCCTGGCCACACGCACACCAATATTAGAGTTCTCACATTCTATACTTTCAGTTCAGTCAGTCAGTTGTGTTTTACTTTGTGACCCCATGGACTGCAGCATGCCAGGCCTCCCTGTCCATCACCAACTCCTTGAGCCTACTCAAACTCATGTCCATTGAGTCAGTGATGCTATCCAACCATCTCATGCTCTGTCATCCCCTTCTTCTCCTGCCTTTAATCTTTTCCAGCATCAGGGTCTTCAAATGAGTCAGTTCTCCCCAACAGGTGGCCAAAGTATTAGAGTTTCAGCTTCAGCATCAGTCCTTCCAATGAATATTCAGGACTGATCTCCTTTAGGGTGGACTGATAATAACCATGCAGCAGTTATGGTTTAAACAACTTTTCATGTGTGTGACCTTACTTAATCCTTATAACAACATTTTGAGAAGGTTATTATTTCCATCTTATAGATAACAAAACTAAGATTCATGGATGTTTAAAAAATTTTATTTATTTTAATTGGAGGCTAATATTGTAGTAGTTTTGCCATAAATTGACATGAATCAGCCATGGGTGTACATGTGTTCCCCATCCTGAACCCCCTCCCCATCCCATCCCTCAGGGTCATCCCAGTGTACCAGCCCTGAGCACCCTGTCTCATGCATCAAACCTGAACTGGCGATCTATTTCACATATGATAATATACAAGATTCATGAATCTTTATAACTTTTTGAGAGTCAGTCAGTTAGCAAATGGTGGAGCTATGATTGAAACACATGACTTTTGCCTCAAAATCCTAAGTTTTTTTCCAATATTGCCTTTCTAAACAAAGCAACCAGGTATCCACTTTTAATGTGAAGGGTTTAGTTTTATTTATGTTACATTAAAATATTATAACAATTCTTCTATTATTAAAATAAATTAAATGTCTTTTTAAAAAAAACTCTGACTTTTGCATTTTACCACTTCATGGTTTACTTCCCTCCCCCAACCTGGGCAAGACATAACTGAGATAGGAGAGGGCTGCGGAGACTTGCTTCATACTCTGTTGGCATTGTCCTTGGCATACAGTCAGGCAAACGAGAGACAACCACAAATTCCCCCATTTGACCACTTGTCCGAAGGTGAGGTGAAAAGGTTTAGTGGGAAAAGTTTGCATTTTATCCTTAGACAAATATTCGAGATTATCTGTGGAATTAAATTATCCATATGTACACAGTCTAGTGAATTAACTCTATCTGAAATGGTGGATTATAGCAGAAATTGAAACTAAGCCCTTAAGGCACTCCTTTTACTTTGCTCTCTGTATTTTTTTTTTACAATGAGCCTTTATGATTTTGGTTATTTCGAAGGCTGTTTTTCAATATGTTCCTATTCGGTGTGTATTTGTGCACTGCTCTAGCTGGTTTGAACAATTTTTTAAAAAGTATTCCCCTGGTAGCTCTAGAAGCAGACAAGTATTACTTGAAGGGGGAAAAGATTTCTATTAGGTTTGAGAGTCACAAGTGAACAGAAGAAATTTGAGAAGTATAAAATACTCCATGGACTGCAAATCCAAAACCAAAACATGACTAACAAGGTTTTGACAAAATAAAAATCCCACTGTTTTTTATATCTTTCTGTAAGCTGTATGTTTTAGTGAATTATTCTTTTTGATATATGTGTATACATATACATTTTATATTATATATATGTAATTTTTACAATTTTCTACATGACCCCAGATCTAAATAAGAATCACGAAAAACAAGCCAAATAAAAATAATTATGACATTGTTCTCACCTCATTTTGAAAGCATAGGAAATTATCTTAATGATGGAAGGAATATATAAAGGCAGTAAAGCCTTCTTAGCTTATTACTTAAGTCACCTTCTTTAGCTTATTATTTGCTATAACTATTTGTTGCCATGTTGCTAACAAATTCAATAAATTCAACTTCTCTGCATGATTTTGAATTTGGCAATATAGTCTCAAAAAGAGGGGTTGTGAATGAGGGATCCACTAGGAGAATTACTTTCTTCTCCTTGTTCCTGAAATTTTTGCCCAGGAGAAATGGCACACGTGAGTGGAAGCATGGTCAAGCAATTACCTAGAAAATTTTACACATTTTAAATGTCACATGAACTAAAAATAAATTGTCTTCACTTTTATTTAGACTACATCTTAGTTATTCACTGTGAAGCATTTCCAACAACCATGCTAGGCTTGTTTTGTAGTTTGAGTTAATTAAATGATCTGCTGAGATATTTCACATACCTGTTTTTATTTCCACAAAAAGAATGTAAGCAAGCAGGATCCTATGGGGCCTTCCTGTGACAGACCCCACACCAGGTCTTCCACCTTCTTCTGGTTTCCTTTAGCCTCCTGCTGCTGCTGCTGCTAAGTCGCTTCAGTCGTGTCCGACTCTGTGCGACCCCATAGACAGCAGCCCTCCAGGCTCCCTCGTCCCTGGGATTCTCCAGGCAAGAACACTGGAGTGGGGTGCCATTTCCTTGTCCAGTGCATGAAAGTGAAATGGCACCCCGCTCCAGTACTTTTACCTGGAATATCCCATGGACGGAGGAGCCTGGTAGGCTGCAGTCCTTGGGGTCACTAAAGGGTCGGACACGACCGAGCGACTTCACTTTCACTTTCACTTTAGCCTCCTAGGCCTTCCCCAAAATAAAAATAATCAGAGAAGTGGGGAAATGCAGAAACCGAGGAAAACAAGCAAGCTAGAAAAAAATAATAATAGTTCAGTCTGTAAACAAAGTCAAGGACCTTTAGCTCTTCCTCAAGGACTACAGATAATAATCTGAGCCATATCCTTTGAGCTGTTCTGCTGATACCGAAACCCTTACCAGTGGAAAAAGCTGACTGAATGTGAACCACACGCATATAGAACTCAGACAGGTTATCACCAGAAGGTTGATAATGTCACATCCCCTCCTGATTACTCACCACCAACCAATCAGAAGAATGTCCATGAGCTGACCACACAGCTGCAACACTTTCCCTTGCCTGATATTTAAAACCATTGTCCTGAAAGCTTGAGGGGAGTTTGAGCCTTTTGAGTGCTAGTTGCTTGGCCTCCTTGCTTAGAGTCTGGCAATAAACACTGTACTTTCCTTCACCACAACCTGATGTCAGTAGATTGGCTTTACCGCCCGTGGGCCAGGAGACGTCAACATCAGGTAGCACTTTCTGACTTGCCATAATGAGCAGGGTAGAATTCTGCTTATGGATTCTGCCTTCTGTCTCTTACCAGCGCCTTAGGTCTATTGACGTGACCAGGAACTGAGGCATACAGCTCTATACACTCATTCTGAAATCAGCATCTAAAATTCGTATGTGAGTCAGTGACTAAGAATAATTGGCACCAGAGTGTGGCCAAGTGCTAAATAAAGGAATACCTTATCAGAACTTTATCTAGTAATAATCAGTTTTGATGTTTTTAGTTTCTGCAGGGTGGGACTCTCCTAGGTGGCTTAGTGGTAAAGAATCCGCCTGCTCACACAGGAGACACAAATTTGATCCCTGCGCTGGGAAGACCCCCTGGAGAAGGAAATGGCAATCCACTCCAGTATTCTTGCCTGGGAAATCCCATGGATAGAGGGGCCTGGCGGGCTACAGCTCAAAGGATTGCAAAGAGTCAGAGACGACTGAGCAACTACTTTTTGCACTTTCAAGAGTCATTTCAGGGGTTAAATATTTTTCAGGGAATGCTCAGAGCTGATTGATTACCCCATGAAAACACATATATAAGGACAGTATTATCAATAACCTCAGATATGTAGATGACACCAACCCTTATGGCAGAAAGTGAAGAAGAACTAAAGAGCCTCTTGATGAAAGTGAAAGAGTAGAGTGAAAAAGCTGGCTTAAAGCTCAACATTCAGGAAACAAAGATCATGGCATCCAGTCCTATCACTTCATGGCAGATAGATGGGGAAACAGTGGAAACAGTGGCTGACTTTATTTTTCTAGCCTCCAAAATCACTGCATGGTGACTGCAGCCATGAAATTAAGAGACGCTTACTCCTTGGAAGGAAAGTTATGACCAACCTAGATAGCATATTCAAAAGCAGAGACATTACTTTGCCAACAAAGATCTGTCTGGTCAAGGCTATGGTTTTTCCAGTGGTCGTGTATGGATGTGAGAGTTGGACTGTGAAGAAAGCTGAGCGCCGAAGAATTGATGCTTTTGAACTGTGGTGTTGAAGAAGACTCTTGAGAGTCCCTTGGACTACAAGGAGATCCAACCAGTCCATCCTAAAGGAGATCAGTTCTGGGTGTTCATTGGAAGGATCGATGTTGAAGTTGAAACTCCGATACTTTGGCCACCTGATGCGAAAAGCTGACTCATTAGAAAAGACCCTGATGCTGGGAAAGATTGAAGGCAGGAGGAGAAGGGGATGACAGAGGTTGAGATGTTTGGATGGCATTATCGACTCGATGGAGATGGGTTTGGGCAGACTCTGGGAGTTGTTGATGGACAGGGAGGCCTGGCGTTCATGGGCTCGCAAAGAGTCAGACACGACTGAGCGACTGAACTGAACTGAACTGAAGGACAATAAGAACTTTGACATCTGTCACAGAGCCTTATTTTTAATCACTTTCTTTTCTGTGCGAGAAGTTCGGATCAAAATAAATAAATAAATAAAAATTTTGAAAGGGATTCTCTTAGGAATGATTTCAGTGTGATAAGTCCCCCAGAGGAGATTTTATTTCATGGAAATAAAGCACCCTGAGGATCTGAACTAAATTACTCAGACTGTTAAGGCATCTTTGACAGTGGTAAAGAGTGTTTTGAAAGCTACACCTGAAGACTTTGGCCATTCCTGAAGACTGCACTCATCCAAATGGAAGAGCCAGTGTAATGGGTGACTTCCCCAGCCCAGTTACATATTGTGAAGGGACATGGTGGTAATGATCTCCCTCTCACATTTCATTAAGTTTTACTATGTATTGTATTATATTCTTTCCAATTTGCTTGTAGCGGTTTTGTGAATTTCACATTTACCTTTATATATTATATCTCTGTAAGTATGTGAGCACTCAAGAAAATATGTAAGAAACATAATCATTAGTATAGTTTTAAAACTGTAAAACAGAGTTAATATAAGCAAATGTTAAAATATGGTACAGCAAAATTGTTCCATATATGCTATCTGGAATATTCTAGGAGGAGAACCATTGGATTCCAAATTAGTTAGCAGGTTTTTCCCCTTGCACAAGAATAATATAACGAAATATTAATTTTTATTGCTATTTCCCATATAAAATATTTATACTATGTATATTTTCATGTTCAAATATTTCTTTTAAAATTAATTTAATAAAATATTTGGAGTTTTTTTTCCCTATAAAACTCCTGATTGTCTCTTATAAAATGATGCCATGGGTAGGGGTCATTTCACCAGAGGTGAAGAACATAAAAATAATTATTGAGAAAAAAATGATGCATTTTGCCCACAATTTTAATTCCATCCTCACCAGAAATTGGTAGTTAGCAGGAAAAGCTAAGGAAACAATGAACACAGTTTAATATTGCAGATAGGAAAGTAAAGATGTGAAACAACTTTCCAGTTTATTTATTTTGTTTTCAGTAGGCACTATTAATAGAAACTATCATTTGTGGTCCTAGGACATAAATATTATGCCACTAGCTATGCTTGGTGATAGAAAATTGTGATTCCACAAGAAAAAGGGCAGCTATTCAACCCTTTGATGACAAACCTTGCTTAATTTAGAGGGAGTATGGATTCCTGGTTTTTCAGAATGTCACCTTAATAATTGTTTCATTTGATATAAAATATGAAATCTCAATAGGACACTAGGTAGCAAATTCCTTGAGAATAGGGATTATATTTAATATATCAATCAGTGCTTATCAATGGCCTCGCGTTTAGCAAGCGTTTGACAATCTTTGTTAATATTTAAGCTCTAGTGGGAGGTGGGCAGACCTCTGGGGTAAAGTCAGTGTTTCATCTCTCATGTCTGCCCTAGCTAGCTGCCTGATTTCTAGGGTGCACTTTTGTCATCTGTAAAATGAGGGGATGAGAACAGATGGTCTCTAAAGTCCTTTCTACCTCTAACATGTTATTCTGCATAATACAATGCTGTGTAAGACTACCACCCCCGGCACTGTGTGCAGAAACATTGTATGAATTCAGGCGGTGTAAATTACAATGTACTCTTTCTGACATGACATGCTCTTCTGGTTCTTCTCATCTCTACTCCCACTCCAGCCAATCTTTTCATTGAAATCGTCAGTCTCGGCTCCAATTCTCCATGCTTTTTGTTGTACCCGGCTCAGAAGTCATGGAATAATGTTTCAACTCCCATCATTCTGCCGAATTAACCCAACACCAGAGAGGATCTACGCAGCCTGGCACTTTTGGCTTGGGCGCTGAAGAGCTAAGGGCCGCTGCAGAGTGATTGCCTTGACCTGTGAAATACTGGGGCTGCGAGTGTATGCCAAAGACCTTCAGACAGGCCATGATATCGAGATCTTTTTACCTGCTGCTCTTTGTCACACACAGAGGCAATGTCAAACTGCTCTCCCACTTGGCCATTTCCCCCTCTGTAGCAGGTGAACTAGCCTCCTCATTGACAGATAAAGCCAACATGGACTTGCTCATTTTCCCATCAATAAATCTATCCTTGTTTGTTTTCCTATATCACAGAGAAAATACATCTCACTTCCTACTCACTAGATTTTCCTATTTGAAGCCTATTAGGAAATCCAGTAGAGACTGCCTTTTAAATAACTCCTAAACTATCCACCCAGCCTCCCTCCAGACTTACCCATTGATAGTTTGGACTGCTACATTTCTCCTCACTGACCATTGCTATGGCTTAACTTTCCTTTATGCTAGCCATGTTCTTAAATGAAAGCAGTTTCCGCGTTGCTGCACAGTCATGCTGTTGGTTCTAAAATTGTGGTTCTTTAGCGTAAAATTATTGGCCCTCATTGTGTGCAGAATTAATTCTTCAGTAGTGCAGAGAGCAACCTCAAGGGTATGACTTCCCTTATGTTTCCAACTAGTTCATCCACATAAAGATCTGATATTGCATACTCCAGTACTCCAGAAGGAGAAAACCACATGCTGCTTTACTTAAGGCTGCTTCTCCCAAGATCATTTTCATGAAACCTTACTTATTCTTCTTCCTAGATTCATCATAAAAGCACATCTTAGAACATCCTGCCTCCCTATCTCCGAGGAATTGTATGCTTCAGAATGTAGTCATTCTCAGGACAGGAATCTGGTCTATTTTATCTGTATCTGCCCACCACTTAGTGTCCTTGATCCCTGGGCTCATTAAATTCTTGTGGATTGAACGAATGAAAAGATGAATGAATACTGTTTATCATATACAAATGTAAGGACCTTTCCAATTTAGCATCAGTAGCTAATTAGCACATCATAGGAGAGAGGATGTTGTATCAGTTATCACAGGTTCAAAATCATATTTCTGTCCTCAACTAGGCATCTGACATCAGTTTCCTCATATGTAAAGTGAGGAAGATTGTGATTCATGTCCTAGCTGGTCAACTGGGAAAAATGAGAGTAAAAGCACTTTACAAATGTCAGTTATTATATACGACTAGGAGCTCATTTCATTCTCCTTTGTCTTAATCATTTTGCATGCTCCCTGACTGACATAGCAATTAGTTTTCGACACCCAACTTTTTATTCTCTTTATTTCATGGAATTTGATCAGTGTTTCCTAAACATTTTTACCTCAGGAGTGGGTTTCTGAGGTAGACTTCAGAATATATATAACTCTTATTCTATGTTTCTCTTTTCCACATACACATCACACAAGCACATATCTTTATCTTCTTTTATCCTCTCCCCATACACATTCAAGAGAGAAGGATTGTTTGAGGTAATTTGCAATGCCATACAATTTATTCATATTGTAGGTAACTTACAGCTTGTATGCACATGCTTATTGACAATACAATCCTTTTAAAATAACCAACTCTGCTTCTTTAGACAGTAGAAGAATATGCAATCTAAATGTATTAATCAGCTATGAGAATTTGAGACCCCAAATATAAATGTAAATCCTTTCATTTTCATCAGCATGTGTATTTAATGTCTTATAAGCACAAAGAGATATTTTCAACCTTGTGAAATTTAAAATCTAGTTAGGAAGGCAAACTTGCAGATATGTAAATACTGTAACCCAAATATCACAGACTTGCCCTTTTGAACAGCACATATAAAGTTCAAATTTTTGTGATTCAATCTCCAATTGCTTGGCTTCAGAATCCCTAGTTTTTAAAATAGGTTTATCTTTCCTAAATAATTTTGAAAATGTTTAGAAATGCTCATGTGTGTCCATGAATTCCCCTATTGGCTCTCACCTTGACTACTGATGGGTTTGCAGTTTTGGCCAAACTGCCAGCCACCCTAATGCTGGACTTCAACTCTTATGAATTTTTTGTCTTGACTGTTTCCATCTATAATATTCAAAGGCAGGGAGACCAAAAAGACTTTACTCTTATCCTTGTTTGTGCTTGATAATTAGGAGGAAGAAAGAGAAGGGCTTGTCACTCAACCATGAGGGGGTGATCAGCAGACAACTTCCAGCTCTCACCTCATTTAGGGTTTCTGCTTCAGGCCCAAAGAAACTCTTCACCCAATATCGTATCCTTCCCAGGGCAGCCTCTGATAGAAGTTTTCACCCAACAGCTCCATGCTGGGTTGACCAAGGCTCTGCACCACAATTAAGTTGCTCCCACCACCCAATCCCTTCTTTTGTCCCTCTACCTTTCTCTAGTATGGGTGTTGATCTCTAACAAACATCCTGCATACAAAACTCTGTTTCAAATCTGTTTCCAGAAGACCCCATCTTCAACAGAGATTCTGCCCAAAGGTGGCTGGTGCCTGCTCCTCTGACACCATGCATCACCAGCGAGTCCATTGCCAACATCAACTACAGTGAATCTTTCTCCAGTCCCCCAAGAAACAAAGCTTTTACAAGAGAAGAATAATCTGATGTTCGGTGTTGTGTGGGACACCTTGGTTCCACAAAGAAACTCTCCTCTCACGTGCCTGGGAGAACAATCTTTTCAATGTTCTTAGCTGTAGAAAGCAAAAGTTGGCAAACGCAGTTTACTTCAAGGAATTCCTGCTTTCTACCTTGCAACTTTTTTTCAATAAAACCCAAGTCTAACAGCTTGGAAAGATTTTGTTTTAGCAGAAAGGGCAGTGTGGTGAGAACAAAGCATGCACTGGTTTTTTAATACAGTATCCCAGTGTTTTAAACAGGGGATATCAGCATCATAGCCATACTTTAGAAAGAGAATTACGCTAAGGGAGTAAGTAGATTAGGTGTTGGATGGGTTGAAAGTGAATGGAGACAAAGAGATAAGTCTAGGTGAGAGGTGAGTGAAGCCAAGACTATGGAAGAAGCTGTGAAGAGAGAGTAGGAGGCTGAATGGGAATGATATTTTAGAGTTAGATGTGTCAGATTTTAGAACTAGGGGTGGAAGGAGTCAAAGAAGATTCTATTTGGAACTAATGAAAAGATGACGATGCCATAAACAGAAATAGAAGCACAGTAAACAGGGCTGTGTTTAGGGTAAAGGAATGAATTTAGTAGGGAAGGGCACGGTTTAGTTGGCTGTGAGGAAACACGGATGTATAGAGGCTACATGAAGGATCACAATTACTCGATGAGAAGTACAGCCGAATCATCCAGAATTACTTTCTTTAAAAATCATTCTTAATATGGCAGTGGGGTAATATGGGGAGGGAGGGCATTTGTGGGTAGAAAATTCTCACAGTTGGGACATAAAATCTGTTGATCTACTCTTTCTGTGACTGTCACCTGGATAGAGGCAGGATTCAAGAGGTGCCTTGAGTTATGTTTAAAGAGGAACGATTAGTGCATTTGAAAGCAAGACAAGTAAGTTTGGGGTAGAAGATTGAGAACTGAAATATATTACCTCTTAAAAGTAAAAACGATGACAATAAAACAAGAATACCCTCCTCCCCACCACTACACACACAAAACGAATCTCCAAATAAATGGTAGAAACTCACTATTTTCTAACTCATTCCCTTTTTTCAAGAGAAGGGAGAACTAATGAATATTCTAGTTCATCATCATTTGGGATCAGATTAAGCTAGAGGAATGGGGTTCTGCAATCCTTTGGCATCATTACATGTACAAAAGGAGAAAGCTTTGACCCCAAATGAAAAATTCCTTTCCTGTCATTTAAATATTAGCCATTAAATCTCTGCTTCCTGGAATCTGAAATAAAAACTCCAAATCTCTTGGAAATATCTATGAAAGACACAATTTTCATTCACAATATGTCTCCTAAGGCATAGTGGATGCTAATATAGTTCACACATTTTCCATCTGAAATGTCTGACATAGCACAATATTAATAATGTAAAGATTATGTTAAATAAAATACTTCTGAAAACTTTTAGGGCTAATAATAATTATAGTCTTTAAAAAGATAGTATTTATTGAGCACTTATGATGTGTCAGTTGATATATTATACTTTTCTTGCCAGTCTCCTACATCTAATCTTTGAGGGAGGTATAATCACTTTTCCTATTTTACAGAAAAAGAAAAAAGAAGCCAAGAGATTTTTAAGTAAATTTCTCAAAGTTACACAGCTTATATATGTGGAAGACAAAATATAAAAGTAGGGCTAATTTCAAAAATGTTTATCTTGACTGTACTCTATAGGATCTTCCCTCCATGACACCAAACTTTGAATTTGGACATTTGTAGATTAAAATATGTATTTTGAAAGTTCTAAATAAGTTGTGAAATAGAAGCATTCATTGCTTGTCATGATTGTTGCTAATCAATGTTAAGAGAAGGCAATATTTTTAAAAATGTTTTTAATACCAAAAACATTTTAAATTGGGATATAGTCAATTAACAGTGTTGTGATAGTTCCAGCTTAAGAGCAAAGGAGCTCAGCCATACATACACATGCATCCGTTCTCCCCCAAACTCCCCTCCTATCCAGGCTGGCACACAACATTGAGCAGAATTCCATGAGCTATACAATAGGTTTTTGTTGGTTATCCATTGTAAATATAGTGGTGTGTACATTACCTAAGAGAAGGCAATATTTTAAAAATGTTTATACTTAATAGTTCCAACATGCAGGTACTTTTGATAGAATACTACTTTTTATAAAGTGTAGTGTGTAGTGTTAGTTGCTTAGTCATGTCTGACTCTTTGTGACTCCATGGACTGTAGCCCACCAGGCTCCTCTGTCCATTGGATTTCCCAGGCGAAAATACTGGATTGGGTAGCTATTCCCTTTTCCAGGGAATTTTCCCTACCCAGGGATCGAACCCAGGTCTCAAGCATTGCAGGCATATTCTTTACCATTTGAGCCACCAGGGAAGCCCTTAAAAAGTGTAGTCAGTTCTTTGTGTGGGATATCGAAATTTAATTCAGATCAAAAATGTGTCAATCTCAAAGACAGGTACAAAATCATGAATGCAATCACTAATGCTAAACAATATTTTAAAAAGCTTTAGGGATTGATTTCCATGATTAAAGCTATTCTAATTTCATTTTTATATCATTTTGAATAATTGGAAAACATCTTAAGTTAACTTTTGAAATGTATAATTCTCTAATTCAAGGGTTTCATTTTACAATACTTTCAAATTATTAATTAAAATCTTGAATACCTTTATTCCAAAGTAGAGATAATATACCTGTGAAACATTTCAACAATTCCTCTATGACACAGCAAACTGTGACACTTTTCTGGCTAGCTCTTATGCTAGTAAAATATAATAGAAGAGAAAGGCTACTTTGGAATTGGACACTGTATTAGTCACAGCAATGTTGGATTGTGATTTGAAAAAAAAAAAAAAAGACTACAAAGCATATGTCTCAAACATAGAGCAACATAGAACAAACATAGTTTGTTCCAGCTGAGCTGGCAATGCGAGTGAGCGGTGGGAAATCCTTTACTCCCTGCTGTTATTCAAGGATCCACATTGATGAAGGATCTGCCTCACCATGTGGTATTGATATCCAACTAGTCAAAGTGGGGAAAAACCTACAGGATTTTAAATGGGAGTTTTAAAGAGGCAAGGAATTGAATTGTTCACATGACTTTCACTTATATCCCATTGGCTAAAATCCAGTTGCCTGGAGAATTCCTACTGCAAGGAAGGCTGGAAAATATAGTCTGTGTGGCCATGAGAACAGGAAATGAATATCTCCAGGCAAGAATACTGGAGTGGGTTGCCATTTCCTTCTCCAGGGGATCTTCCCCACCCAGGGATCAAACCTAGGTCTCCTGCATTGCAGGCAGATGCTTTAACCTCTGAGCCACCAGGGAAGCCTCACTTACTTAAAATCCAGTTGCCTGGAGAATTCTTACTGCAAGGAAGGCTGGAAAATATAGTCTGTGTGGCCATGAGAATAGGAAATGAATATTGAAATATTAATGACAATCTCTGCCACAGACAAAGAGATTTAAGTCCCAACACTGCCACTTGATTTCTGTAAACTTGACTTTTCTGAGTCTTGGTTTCCTCTTTTGTAAAAATGGTAGTAATACTAGCATACTTATATAATTGCTTTAAGGATTAAAACTGATTTGTCTGTAGTGTGCTTAGCTCAGTATTTGGAACCACTTGGTAAATGAAAACACTTGTCTTTTTGTGAGAAGAAGATATTCAAGGACATCATTTTGGGTATTATAATGCAAATTATCTGTACTGGGTAAGTACTATTGAGGACCAGAAACTATTGAACAAAATGTAAATCAAGGGACAAATTGCAATGTGGATTTATATTATTATTATTGTTATTATTAGCAATAATGATATTTTTCATTGATTCCTAACTTGATAAAGATATTTACACAATTTTTTCAGTATTTACAATAATCTTATGATTCAAGTGCTATTATTATACCTATTTTTTAGTTGAAGCAACAGAGGTTTAAAAAAGTAAGTAATTAATACAAATCTACAACCAGAAAATTAGAAAAATAAGATCTGATTCAGATCCATCTTACTAGAGAGCTCAGGTTCTTAAAAATGTCTGTACCAAAATCTAGGGTGAAGGAGATTCATCAGATCTAAAAAGAAAAATGAATGGAACTTATCAACAGCATTTAGAAGGACCATTGACATTTCACAGCCAAGTTCAAGAACATGAAAAGTCAAATTCTAGAGAAGTTGAGAGTTCTGTCTCATAGGATGGAATATCATTAGCAATAATGACTTTGCCCACTTAAGTTTTTTTTGTCTACAGTAAAATGATGCATCTCAAAGTATAAGGATGGGTGGGAAAAGATATATCCAAACATTTGTAGGATCTTGCTTGAGAATCAGCTTATCACTCCAGGGTGTTAGGTTGCCACCTAGAGATACTGCCAGGTCACGGCTGAGGCCCTTATCATCCCTACCATGGCTGGAGGGAGGACCGTTAGTGCTTCTGCAGCTGCAGGAGTCATGAGAAGGAGCTGCTGTTTGGCCAGCTTGGAAATACCTCCAGCAGCAGGCAGGGGAGGTCCAGGGTAGGGTGTAACTGGTGATGAGTGATTCCCTGCTGTGGTGTGTGCTGAGCAGGAGGTGAGGGGTACAGTTTCAGGACTGCAGGGTTGTCCTGGGTTGGGGGTGGTTATTTTCAGAGTTTAGATTATAAGAAGTACAGCCTCTGCTTGCATAGGAAAGTGAAAATGAGAGCCACTCAGCTGTGTCAACTTTTTGCGACCTGGTGGACTGGAGGCTCCTCTATCCATGGAATTCCTAAGGCAAGAATACTGGAGTGGGAAGCCGTTCCCTTCCCCAGAGGATCTTCCCGACTCAGGAATTGAAGGGAAGCCAAGGTAAGGACAATGTTCAGAGTACCTTCTCTGATCCCCTCAAATGAATGTAATTCACCTTGCCTATACATCTCTAGACACTGTATGTAGTTAGTGTTCTCTCTATATATAGAGATATAGACACAAGGTTTCCCTGGTGGCTCAGATTGTAAAGAATCTGCCTGCAATGCAGAAGAACCAGGTTTGATCCCTGAATCAGGAAGGTCCCCCCCGAGAAAGGCATGGCTACCACTCAGTATTCTTGCCTGGAGAATTCCATGGACAGAGCAGCCTGGTGGGCTACAGTCCTTGGGGTAGAAGAGTTGGACGTGACTGAATGGCTAACACTTTAAAAGACGATACAGATATAGATGGATATATAGAATAAACATTTAAAAGTCAAAAAACTACAATCATTTGCAGTTCTCTGTGAAGATGATTCAAACAGAGGAGGAGAATCAGATTTCCAGAGACATTTTGATATCAGATGAAGCTGGAGGTTGCTTGGGGAACGGAGGTAGAATAAAAATGACAAGAGAAAATATGGATAAAGCAACTTCTAGGGGCTGGTAAGTGACATATTTAGGATGAAAATACCCAAGACTGCACATAATCTTGTAACGTATTTTAAAATTGGTAATAATGTTTTCCATTTTTAGTTCCCAAACAGAAGCAACTAGCATCATCTGCTCCTGTTGGTAAGAATTCATAGTTCATTTTTACTAAATAAAAACTTTCTGCTCTATGTTTGAGCCCGAGGCTTTCTTAAATTCCACACACCACACAGACACAAAGTGTCTATGGATCTTAAGGATGCCAAAGCCACTGGCCTTCTTTCCATTTACAATTTAGAATTAAGTAATGCACTTTAACAACACTGAAACAAATGCCACCAGGAAAGGGAATTCACCATTTGAAGTGCAATAGAAGCTCTGAAGCTAATGGGACCTTGCTGTATGTCTCCTGAGCTATAGGAGAGGCAGACATCCCTGTGGAAAGTGGCAATTACCTTCAATCTCCCTGATCTGAGGTAATCCTTGCTACACGCGTCCCTCATTGTGAGTGATGAGGCCCACTGTTTGCTGAGTCTAAAACCAAATGATCTTTCACAAGAAAAATTTAAACTTGAAATAGGATTCTCTGGCTCCTGATCCTGAATCTATTTTTTTTTTTTTCTCCATGCACTTTATCCATCCCCAAATCAGGCTCAGGCTGGCTACAGATGGTGCTGGTGTGTAATGAGAGGGGCTCTGAAGCTGCTGCAGCTCCCAAGGGAGGGTTCAGTAATGGAACTAACTATGTATTGTCCACCTTATAGACTAGATTTGATTTTGGACTATTGGCCCAACTGTGTGTGTTTATTTCTCGGCACTGAATGGTTTCCATTAGCTCCAGGCTGATTGAACATAGACTATGGAGTGAGAAGGAACAGAACATTTTTCCCTTCTGAATGCTGATGTAATCCCTTTTCTTTTCTGACAACTGAGTAATGTTTGCCATTGGAAACTGTGTTAGAAATGAGCTGATATTTGCAGTCATTAGTGGAAAAGAATTGTTTTGATCCCAGGGAACAAAGTGAGCATTCTTTTTTGGATGACATTGTTTCAGAAGTTTGTGCCTAAAACTTGTGCATTCAAGACACTGAAAGGGAAACTGCTAACATTTTAAAGCTGAAAATTACCTTGTTTCAGTAAATCGAAAAATTAATATTTAAGACCTCATAAATTTTGCTCACAGAGCATAGCCAAATATTATTATCATAACGAAAACAAAAACCTTAACTCAGCAAATTAGTCACCAAAGACCACATGTAAATTGACATTTTAGTTTCTTAACTAATGGAATCATTTGTCATTTTAGTGAAGCAGTTCATTATAAAAATAAATTAAGAATAAGTAAATTGTAGTCATAGCAATCATGATGAAATTATTAGTAATTACATTTACCGGCATGAAAGTTTTTTTGCATGCTTCTCATCAGCAGATGCTATTCAAAATAACTTTGGAAATAAGCATTGATGTTATATCAAGGTTTATTTTTAATTAAAAAAAGCATAGTGGAAATAAGAAAGTTGCTAATTAACATCACAGAAAATATTGTCTTTCTCCTCCAAATGCACACAAACTCAACTATGCAATTCTAATATAAAATGAAGAAAATGAGAAATCTCTCTACTACCTTAACTAGTAAAAAGAAAATTAGAAAGCAGAGACCAGCTCATGCAGCTTCTAAATAAATGAAAAGGAAATTACATTTCTCTGGGTAAATATTTACTTCCTAAAGCGTGCCAATGGAAGCTACTATTTTAGAAATGGGACATGGTAGTAACTAACTTGTACTTAGTTGATTTAATTGGAAATGTGCTGTTTTTCCTTTTAAGTCTTGTGTTTTAATTGTAGAATAAAGAATTTCGGATCTGATGTTCTAATTGCACTTGGGGTGTGTTATCCTGTTTACACATATATTGATCTGTCAGATGGCCTCATATGTATCTAGGTGGACCATATTAGAAAGAACATTTAGCCTGTTTTCACCTATGATACCCATGAATAGAACATTTTTATTTCTAAATTTTTGAAGACAATTTTTATATCTAAACTTCCAAGTATGCAGATAACATCATGCTTCTAATTTAAAACTTACAATTAGTAAAATTTCAGGTGCAAAAATGTAACATGAAATGTATTTTCAAAATTTTATAAAATTCAATTTAAATTCTAGCATACAGAAAAAAAATGACATGAGCTAAAAATTACTTTTCTTTCTACTCTATATAAGATTTATGAAGAAACATTTCCCCAAATGACTTTTATGGCTATTTTTATTTCTAGCTCATGTTTGGTCCTGATAAATTGGTATACTGAGACAACTTTTGTTTCAAATTTGCTTATGCATCTAACTATGTAACATGTGTCTGTGTGTGTGTGTGTATGTGTCTATGAAGTAACAAAATGGCAACTGTTCTTAGTTTTCATACACAAATGAAACGTTTACGATGCTTTCAAAATAGATTTTTGTTATAACCAATGCTGATCTTGTTATGATATATTTTTCTTAAAAAATAATGTTGGACCTATCAAACTGATCATCTGGGATACTATCTGGAATTGAAATGATCTTGTCTAAGAGTTATAGTCAAGTGAATTTAGAAAAAAGCAGTGCTATTACCAGATGGTGGAAATTGCTCATTCAAGTCTAATGGATTCGACACCTAAAATGAGGCTGGAGAATGAAGAAGCTGAAGGAAAAGGGAAAAGAGACGGAAGGAGGAGGGAAGAAGAGGGCAGAGGGTGTGAGATCGGGAAAGGGGCAGAGGGTGGGAATTTTAAAATCTCATAATGGGTTTCGGACAGGTTGCTTAAGAGCAAACATGCTTCCTGGGTATTTCTATCACTTATAGTTACAGCTGCTTCTTCATTTACGTTTGTAAGACTCGCTAGAAGACTGCCGCATTCTGAAGGAATTTTAATCCCTTCTTAAAGTTTGAAGAGTTGGGTAATAGCTTTGGGGTAATGGTCAGCTGCTTGAAATTCGTACAGTTTTCTTATTAGTTGGAAGAAAAATCTCTCATACACTTATTCCTATATAGGAACAGGGAAGTAGGTAGTGAGGAAGCAACTTATTTAATATATTTAGCTTGTAAATAACTTCATATATTTCCATGTTTTCTTTTTGAAGTCAGTCACCTAAGGGGAACAATTTCAGGAAATGTAAACTTCATAGACTATTTACTCTCTTTAGAAATCTTAATATTTCTAGGTAGAAAAGAATATTGAAATGCCAAGTGATAACACTTTGCCATAATTGCATAATGCAAAAAAAGAAAAGACTTGGGTGCTTGGTGACTATCTCTTTCTAATAAACTTTATAAACAAGGTGGATTTAAATACATTTTGAACACAACATTTTAGAACTCAGCCCTTGGACAAACTGATTTACTCTTTTATGAGTTGAATGAAGAATTTGTATTTAAAAGCATCTTTGATTACATCTTGATTCTGCCAGTGAGAATTGTGTGTGGGCGCGCACTCATGGGCGTGCATGTGCACATGTGCTCAGGAGACCACTTTGGGGACCTCATGCAGTAAGTTACAATGATGGAGCATGACAGTCAGAATAGCACACACTATTAGCTGGACCTCAACTCTATTACAGTGCTATGTTTGGTGACATAGAATCAAGAGACTCAAGGATACAAGGTCAAAGGTAGCAAAACATTACATTAATCTGTTCTCTTCACGAGATATCAGTATATCTCCATGTAAAATACAGTGTTTGCTGTTTAATTATGAGAAACAAATGCCAAAGTATATTATACAACAAGAGGAATAAGAAAACAGTTGTCTTTTAACTAAAGATTTGTAGATCATTTCCCCCTACCTCGTACTGTTTCTCTTATTTTATGATCTCTGCAGTTATTACTGGGATTACTCAGGATACTGCTATAAATTGACTTGAAAGCATCGTATTCATTTACCCTTTCCTAATTGCCAACATGAACATGACAATGAAAAATCAATCCCAAATAAACAAAATTAGCAAATCACTTATCAATACAGATGCACACTTTATATGTTAGGCGCAAATGAATTAGTTATACAGTGTGCAAAAGCAATTTAAAATGTGTAGGATACAGAACATTTACAGTTATTTTTATAATCAGCAAACATTGAGAGAACTAAATAATTTAATTGCCTTAATATCACTTCAAAATAAATAATCAGATTTCAAGGGAATAGCTTTTATTTTGAGTTGACACACTAACTTCACATTCTCAAAGCAAAAAAAAAAAAAAGGAAATTGGTAACATAACCATCATATGTTGCTACAGCCCATAGCAGAGATCCTTTTACTAAATGTACCATAAATTAACATTCCTAATAATAGTATCTGCTAGGTAATCATTTCAAATAGCATTTGGGAGATGCATAAATGAAATAAAGCTACTAGACTTATAAGGCATGTTTAATTGTTACCCAATTTTCTAAATCATACGATTTTTATCCAAATCACTAAACCTTATTTTAATATTTTAAATTCTAAGTCATTATGAAATCTAACCTCTTATCTTGCCTAAGGAGACTAAGGAAAGGTGTAATACATATTCATATACTAGTATAATAATGAATGAGTTTCATTTTAAACCATGCTCCTAGATCTGTGTACATTTCCTCCTGCCGCTGTATTCTCATATTCTCTATATTCTCTAAATATATCCCATGGGTAGCTCTAGGAAAAGTAATTCAGAAAGTCTACCATATTGAAAAGCAAGGGTGAATGTATCCTAAATAGTCCAGCCCGTACTATGCAGTTATTTTATCTGGCGCAAATAGGCTTGAGCCAAAACAACCTGAAAAAATAAAATAAAATAAAAATAAAAGAAGACTCAAATCCCTCTGAAATTCTTTCACATGGTCACTGCCTTTAACCTCCTGCCACAGTACAAAGTTACTCTGTGTCCTTCACTTCTCTGGTTACGACAGAGCTATTTTCTGAGAACCAATTCATAACAAAGAATTTTCGTTTGTGAGAGCCGGGCCTAGACTGACGCCATGGGCCTTTCCCCACCCCAAGAGCCTTTTGTTTTGTGCCAAAAGAATTGCTCCATTCATTATCCCCACAGATGCTTGGCCTGGAGGCAGAGAAAGTCAGTAAAAACAACAAGAAGCTGAGTTCTCCACCAGCCTAGGCTATCATTATCTACACAAGAGATGATGAGTTTGTAATGAAGTTGACGAGGCTTATTCAGACACTCGCAGATTGGCAAGAGGATAAAAAGTGTCTTCAATTTTCGTGTTGTCTGATGTTGAAGTTAGCTGTCATCCGGCACTAGATTAGTCACACTTTGAGGCAGGGCTTTGGAGAAGGGGTCAGAACAAAGCTACTGTACTATGGTATTTCACAGTCTGGGGAACAGAAGCATAATAAATGTGCTCTGTAATTTAAATCAAGGAGCTGCGGTGGGAAACCGCTGCCTCTTTCACTTGAGGTATTAGTGCTGTGCGCGGCGCTTCTTGACACTGCGAAACACGTAAGAAGTCTGCACAACTTTGCTCTTATAATTGGAATGAATGCACTGATTATACTGGATGAGGCTCTTCTGAATTCAGCAAAATAAAGTCTCCCTCGTCACAGAGGATACATTAGATTACATGTGTTTTATGCTTTTTTAATTCAATTGAAAGATCGGCTAAACATGAATGAAATTTTAATTGGAAACATTTCACACTTTGGCAATATAGATGGTTTTTGATAACTGTTACTTTTTTTTTTTTTTTGATTCAGTAGGAAATTCTTGGCACCAAATAACAAATATAAATAGAATCACAAATTACCCACGTACCACAGTCAAATCTATGAAGTTACATGAAAAACTTTTCCTTGAAAGTTTAACAAAGCAAACTTTTGAGAAAGGTGAGGGCATCCTTTTTGCGGGAAGAAGGGGGAAATTCTAGGATTTATAGATGGCCTTTTAATGTACAAATTAATTTTAAGCATTAACAAAAATTCTTGAAGATGTAACAACAGCACTTAAATTTTAATTTAAAATGCTAGGGATTCGAATAGAGGTGACTGGTGAAAAATCCTTAAAAAAAAAATTCAAGTGTAAAATGTTCTGTAAAATGCTCATAATAAAGCATAATTCTTACCCAACATTTATAAGCTTAAAATGGAAAGCTTTGTTTAGTGATCCTCAGTATTCAGGCAAGCTGAATGTATCACATTACTCCTTGTTCTTCAGACATAATTCAGACAACTTTGCCTGTAGTCTTCCACCATAAAATATGAAACTCATGAGCTATCTCACTGTGTATGAATGTTTCCCACTCCCCCACACTCCTTGTTCCAGTTGGTTGAGTCAGAAAAGTGATTTCACTTGCTGCTTCTCAGAGTGTCTAGTCATGTATGCAGGCGTTAGTTTGCCAGCCAATGGCCCATGAAGGGTGTAGGTGGAGAGGAGGAAGAGGGAGAGGGTTACATTTTGTTGTTGTTGTATATAATTGGAGCTTCTAGATCTGACTACTGTCACTAAAGGCTGATACTGTTGTTGCTTACTGTTCATTTTCTGATCTATTAAGATCACCTTGACTCAGCAGATCTGCAGCCAATGGAAGAAAGAAAATAAAGACATTGGCAGAAGCTTCGTTGAAGATCCCTAGTCTTGATGCTGATTATTGATCAGATGATTAAGGCAGATGAAGAGGTTTTTTTTTTTTTTTTTGAAAGCCAAAGCCTCTGATTGTATCTCTTCAGTGTGCCCCAAAAGGGGGTGGGAAATCAATACCTTCAATCAGGCAAAGAGCATTTCTCTGTCAGTCACACAGGCTGAAGTGATTAGAATTGAGTCATAAGGCAATGAATATCTGGCTCTGGCTTCCTGCTCCTCTTCTGCACCTCATAGAGAGCCTAATGAACTCTCTGTGCTGAGTGGACAGGCTTATAATTCATGCAGCACGATTAACATACCTGCAGATAACAGCAAACCTCTGGGTGAGAGTCAGAATTAGAGATGTTAATTTCAATCTGTTGAAAGATTGTTGCCAGGTAAACTTCAGTCTACCAGCCAAATATAGAAAGATAGTTGAATGAGAAAAATTGCAATCTTTTTTTCTCTAATATTAAGAAATTTAAATACTCTTTTGAAAAGTGAAAGTGTTAGTCGCTCAGTCACATCTAACAACCCCATGGACTGTAGCCAGCCAGGCTCTTCTATCTATGGGATTTCCCAGGTAAGAATACTAGAGTGGGTAAACATTCAAGTGGGTAAACATTCCCTTCCCTGGGGGATCTTCCCAACCCAGGGATTGAGCCCAGGTCTACAGCACCGAAGGCAGATTCTTTACCATCTGAATCACCAAGAGCCCTGAGTGGCCAAGTCTGGTCTCTGATCCCGAAACTAAATCTTCTTTGGAGGTCACAAATCCAACATTGTTCACTGTAACCTATCATCTAGGGGGCTTATCCTGGCTCTTTAGGACAAGCATTTAATCTGGCTAGGAAGTGGTGGAGCGACTTTGAGGAGATACCCCACATCCACGGGTAAAGGAGAAGACCCAGCAAGATGGTAGGAGAGACGAAATCCCATTTAGAATCAAACCCCATACCAGCCAGAGATGCTCAGAGAGCTCAAACAAACCTAGTGCACCCCAGTACCCAGAGATCCCACAGAGACTAGGACAGAACTGTGTTTGTCTCCTGTGGAGCTATGGGTCAGCAGTGGACTGCTGCAGGAGCAGGGGCTCTGGGTGCAGCAGACTTGGGTATGACATAAGCCTTCTTGGAGGAGGTTGCCATTAACCCCACCATAGGGCTGCCAGAACTGACACAGGACTGGGAAATATACTCCTGAAGGGCACAAGAAGAACCTTGTGCACACCAGGAGAAAGGACCCCACAAGAGACTGCTCCAGACTTGCCTGTGGGTGTCCAGGAGTCTCCAGTGGAGGCATGGGTCGGGGGTGGCCTGCTACAGGGCTGGGGGCACTGGGTGCAGCAGTATGTGCATGGGACCTTTGCAAGGAGGTCGCTATTATCTTCATTACCTCCACCATAGTTTGGCCCAGGTAGGTAACAGGGAGGGAACACAGCCCCACCCATTAACAGAAAATTGGATTAAAGATTTACTGAGCATGGCCCTGCCCATCAGCACAAGACCCAGTCTCCCCTTCAGTCAGTCTCTCCCATCAGGAAGCTTTCTAAGCCGCTTATCCTTCTCCATCAGAGGGCAGACAGAGTGAAAAAACCACAGTCACAGAAAACTAACCAATCTGATCACTTGGACCACAGCCTTGTCTAACTCAATGAAACTATGAGCCATGCTGTGTAGGGCCACCCAAGATGGACGGGTCATGGTGGAGAGGTCTGACAAAATGTGGTCTACTGGAGAAGCGAATGGCAAACCACTTCAGCATTCCTGCCTTGAGAACCTCATGAACAGTATGAAATCCAAAAAGACAGGACCCTGAAAGATGAACTCCCCAGGTCGGTAGGTGCCCAATATGCTACTGGAGATCAGTAGAGAAATAACTCCAGAAAGAATGAAGGGCTGGAGGCAAACAAAAACAACACCTAGTTATGGATGTGACTGGTGATGGAAGTAAAGTCTGATGCTGTAAAGAGCAATATTGCATAGGAGCATGGACTGTTAGGTCCATTAATCAAGGTAAATTGGAAGTGGTCAAACAGGAGATGGCAAGAGTGAACACTGACATTTTAGGAATCAGTGAACTAAAGTGGACTGGAATGGGTGAATTTAATTCAGATAACCATTATGTCTACTACTGTGGGCAAGAATCCCTTAGAAGAAATGGAGTAGCCATCATAGTCAACAAAAGAGTCCGAAATGCAGTATTTGAATGCAATCTCAGAAATGGCAGAATGATCTGTTTCCAAGGCAAACCATTCAGTATCACAGTAATCCAAGTCTATGCCCCGCCCAGTAATGCTGAAGAAGTTGAATGGTTCTATGAAGACCTACAACACCTTATAGAACTAACACCCCAAAAGATGTATTTTCCATTATAGGGGACTGGAATGCAAAAGTAGGAAGTCAAGAAATACTGACATAACTGGTAAATTTGGTCTTGAAGTACAGAATGAAGCAGAGCAAAGGCTAATAGAGTTTTGCCAAGAGAACACACTGGTCATAGCAAACACCCTCTTCCAACAACACAAGAGAAGACTCTACACATGGACATCACAGATGGTCAACACTGAAATCAGATTGATTCTATTCTTTGCAGCCAAAGACAGAGAAGCTCTATACAGCAACAACAACAACAAAAGACCAGGAGCTGACTGTGGCTCAGATCATGCGCACCTTATTGCCAAATGCAGACTTCAATTAATGAAAGTAGGGGAAACTACTAGACCATTCAGGTATGACCTAAATCAAATCCCTTACAATTATACAGTGGAAGTGAAAAATAGAGTCAAGGGATTAGATCTGATAGACAGGGTGCCTGAAGGACAATGGATGACGGTTCTTGACATTGTACAGGAGACAAGGATCAAGACCATTCCCAAGAAAAAGAAATGCAAAAAGGCAAAATGGTTGTCTGAGGAAGCCTTACAAATAGCTGTGAAAAGAAGAGAAGTGAAAGGCAAAGGAGAAAAGCAAAGATATATCCATTGGAATGTAGAGTTCCAAAGAATAGCAAGGAGAGATAAAAAGCCTTCCTCCATGATCAATGCAAAGAAACAGAGGAAAACGATAGAATGGGAAAGACTAGAGATCTCTTCAAGAAAATTAGACATACCAAGAGAAAATTTCATGCAAAGATGGGCTCAATAAAGGACAGAAATTGTATAGACCTAACAGAAGCAGAAGATATTAAGAAGAGGTGGCAAGAATACACAGAAGAACTATACAAAAAAGATCTTCACGGCCCAGATATCACGATGGTATGATCACTCATCTAGAGCCAGACATCCTGTAATGCGAAGTCAAGTGGGCCTTAGGAAGCATCACTATGAACAAAGTTAGTGGAGGTGATGGAATTCCAGTTGAACTATTTCAAATCCTAAAAGATGATGCTGTGAAAGTGCTGCACTTAATATGCCAGCAAATATGCAAAACTTAGCAGTGGCCACAGGACTGGAAAAGGTCAGTTTTCATTCCAATCCCAAAGAAAGGCAATGCCAAAGGATGCTCAAACTACCTCACAGTTGCACTCATCTCACACGCTATTAAAATAATGCTCAAAATTCTCCAAGCCAGGCTTCAACAGTACGTGAATCATGAACTTCCAGATGTTCAAGCTGGATTTAGAAAAGGCAAAGGAACCAGAGATCAAATTGCCAATATCCGTTGGATCATTGAAAAAGCAAGAGTTCCAGAACAACATCTTCTGCTTTATTGACTAGGCCAAAGCCTTTGACTATGTGGATTACAGCGAACTGTAAAATTCTTAAAGAGATGAGAATACCAGACTACCTGACTTGCCTCTTGAGAAATCTGTATGCAGGTCAGGAAGCAACAGTTATAACTGGCCATGGAACAACAGACTGTTTCCAAATAGGAAAAGAAGTAGGTCAAGGCTGTATGTTGTCACCCTCCTTATTTAACTTATATGCAGAGTATATCATGTGAAATGCTAGGCTGGATGAAGCATAAGCAAGAATCAAGATTGCTGGGAGAAATATCAGTAACCTCAGATACGCAGATGACATCACCCTTATGTCAGAAAGTGAAGAAGAACTGAAGGCCCTCTTGATGAAAGTGAAAGAGGAGAGTGAAAAAGTTGGCTTAAAACTCAACATTCAGTATTGTAAAGTAAAATAAAGTAAAAATAAAAATTAAAAAAAATAAATAAAAATAATAAAAAATTAAATTAAAAAAAAAAACCAGTGGCAATTATATGATAAATACGAAAATGAGATTCTTTGTAACAAAAATGTTTGTGTGTGGGCTATGTTACAGAATTACTTTTTATTCTGAAACATTTGAAAAATCTTAAGAAATTAATAAAAATTACTTTAAGTCAAAACAAAAAGATATGGAGAAAAAAAAAAAAACCTCAACATTCAGAAACCTAAGATCATTGCCTCTGGTCCCACCACTTCATGACAAATAGATGGGGAAACAGTTGAAACAGTGAGAGACTTTATTTTGGGGGGGCTCCAAAATCACTGCAGGTGGTGATTGCAGCCATGAAATTAAAAGACACTTGCTCCTTGGAAGCAAAATTATGACCAACCTAGATAGCATATTAAAAAGCAGAGACATTACTTTGCCAACAAAAGTCCATCTAACCAGAGCTAAGTTTTTCCAGTACTCATGTATGGAAGTGAGAGGTGGGCTATAAAAAAAGCTGAGCACCAAAGAACGATGCTTTTGAATTGTGGTGTTGGAGAAGACTCTTTAGAGTCCCTTGGACTGCAAGGAGATCCAACCAGTCCATCCTAAAGGAAATTAGTCCTGAATATTCATTGGAAGTAATGATGTTGAAGCTGAAACTCCAATAGTTTGGCCACCTGATGGGAAGAACTGACTCACTGGAAAACACCCTGATGCTGGTCAACATTGAAGGTGGGAGGAGAAGGGGACGACAGAGGATGAGATATTTTAATGACATCACCGACTCAGTGGTCGTGAGTTTGAGTAAACTCCAGGAGTTAGTGATAGACAGGGGAGCCTGGTGAGCTGCAATCTATGGGGTCACAAAGAGTCAGACCTGACTGAGCGACTGAACTGAACTAAACTGAACTGAACCACCAGTGAAGCCCAAATATTCTTTAATAAAATGATCAGAATAAACATTGATAAGTCGTCTGTCAAATGTCTTTACAATAAAAAAATGACACTGCTTCCACATCACAAATGTGCCATGAAATTTTTCAAAATTCTCTCTATTGTAAAATATCAACATTTTCCCTATTAACAGGGATATTTTGTTCTGTACTTTTTAAAAGAAATATGATGTTGTGTTTGTGGGAGTGTAATAGCTTCTGGCAAACATGCTCCTCACCCCTAGACTTGGGGAAAAAAATTACACATACAGCTCTCTGAGGTCCATATAAGGTATGGTGTGAAGAGTGCCCCCCAATCCCTCAGAATGTAATTATTGAGCAATATGGGGTGTCACCACTGATCCTGTGAGCAAAACTGCTTGAAGCACTTGGTGTGTATATGATTCATGACAAGATGCAACCAAATACTAATTTTTCACGAAGCAGATTTTTGTCTGACAACAAGTCTGAATTTAGGTTCTAGAGAAAAACAGCACATAAAACAAAACCTGCCGAGGTAAAACTACCAACAGAAACTTAAGTTAGTGACGTACTCTCTGAATTAGATCGCTTAGCTAGCTTTACTTAGCCTATCTTGGCAACTGGTGCCCATGAACTTAATATCTGGAAGCTCTGAAGTTGGTAAAAGCACCTCTCATATTGCTACTAACTGTTGTTATTTATGTGCCTCTGTGGCTGCTTTTGCTATTGGTCAGGGCTTTTCCTGTATAATCAGGATGCAGCTTCCTTTTCCAGATCCATTGACCTAACAGGGAACCTTCACTATATGTCAGTTCCCTTGTCAAGAAGGCAATTTGCAGGAGTGAAGGCGGGCCAGCACATGGGCTGCTCCCTCATTCATTCTTCTTGATAGTACAGTTGCCTTAAAGTTAAACTTCCCTGGTTTGACTTCAAGGCTTACACCAGCAGGAGTTTAAAAGAACATATACAGTTGTTTGTTTTTAAACTACTCTCTCAGTGCCAGAAATGTACACAGTTAGAAGGGAATCTTGCCTGGTAATTTCATGGAGAGGAGCCCAGCAGGCTACAGTCCATGGGGCCCCAGGGAGCTGGACACAACTGAAGGACTGAACACATATACACACACACAAACAAAGGAAGTGAGTGATCTGGTTCAACCAACTGCCTGCAATCACTGAATACTCAAGCCATCACAAATTGATCATGTTTGCCACACTGTGAAGGGAGATCTTGGAGACAGAGATCATATATCTTCCTCAGTGACATTTTCAGACTTTTAGTTGAGAAGTTTTCCATGCATACTTCCTCTTATTTCATTTAATGCAAAGTTAAGGCAATATGGTAGAGTATGAGACTCTGGTACAAAAGACACAAGTTCTCTACATCCTGACTCCTCCACTTTTTATTATGAGATTATAAGTATACAGTTTCTCCTATGTTAGTTTATTGTTTATCTGTAGAACTTTTGCCTGGACTCTCTGGAGATTTTATATATATATATGTACATATATACATGTATATATGTAGAATACATATTTATATATGTACTATAAAGTATAATATATATTTAAGCAGTTAATTTAAAGGAAATGAAATAAGCTTGAATCTTCACATGAATAATAATAGTTCACTCTCATTGAACCATTATTAATATGGCAAGTACTTTCATATGAATCACCTTATTTAATACAGTAGTTGTTTGATATAGGTACTATCATTTTCATTTTACACATGATAACATTGAGATTTAAAAAGTTTACATAGATGGTTGAAGGGTATTCAGCAAGTGTTGATGTTGGAATTCAAACTCTGTTCAGTTGAGAGTTCCCTTGAAGTCTAGTGGTTAGCACTCCATGCTTGCCCTGCCTTGGCCTGGGTTCAATCCCTAACTGGGGAACTGAGATCCCAGAAGCCATATATGCAGTCAAAAACAAAACAAAACAAAAAAAATAAACAAACAAAGAGCCCTGTTAGGTTGACCTCACAGCCTATAGTCTTAAAAGTTTCTGATATTTCACAAATTGTGAAGATTATCAAGAGACAGTATGGGATCATGGAAGGAATATGGGCTTTGAAATCTGACAAACATGCTCTCAAAATTTGCCTCTGTGGCCACTGGATATGTGACATGAACCAGTCATTTAAACTTTCACATTTTAAAGAAAATGAAATAGGCTCGAATCTTCACACAAATAATATTAGATTTATTATTAATAAAAATGAGGTTCCATAGATGCTGTTAAAAATTATAGGAGTATTATATGAAATAATATTTATAGGCACTTAGCACAAGGCCTTAGTTCTATAACTGGCTTCAATTATTAGGAATAAATGATGTCAGCCTTGAGACTGACTTCTATGGAAAATGTGCTCTTCAAATTGTCTTCAAATGAGAGTTCTGATAACTGGCCCTACACTAGGTGTTGAGATTAAGACACATACCCGCCATCAAAAGCTCACTGTCTAGTGATATCATTAGGGTATTTCTTCAGGTTGACCCTGAGTTAAGAATAACATCTCTTCATTGCATTGGATAGTAACTGGGTCACAGTGGGTGGTCAATAACTGACTATCTGCTGAATGAATGGATAGATGTTTAGGGGGTTCTTTCAATCTGTTAAAACTTAGATTCAACTTTAATATCTTCTGTGACACAGTTGAACACATTTCAGTGGTTTTAGCACTACTTCCTTTTTTCATATTAAAAGATAAGAAAAGTTGATAATTCTATACACCTCTAATCCTACGCTGCACTACCCTTTGGGACTTTTTATCTCTCCCCTACTTTATATTAGTAGCATTAAAAATGAATATGGACTAAATTCTATCTTCCTCACTTAGATAGAATCTTCATGGAATGGAAGTATAAGGTAATCTCCCTCTGAAAATGGGTACAAGCAATGGTAATAAGAAAAATGTGTAAAATGTATAGAACTTGATATTGGAGGATAAGAATATACTTTAGATCAATGAGAATAGACACCACCCCAAAATAACCAGATTGCTTTCCTGGTGCTTTCTTACTGAATTCAAGGCCTAGGTATAAGCGCTAACAAGGAATAGGAGTTGGTGGTATTAATGGTGGTTTAAATGTTTCTTCCTTGTTCTTTTTTGTTATCTTCCAGTGTGTCCAAGTAAAATACATTCACTGCGTAATTATAAAAATAATAAATAGTATTTTAAAAAATAAATAGGCTTAAGAGGCAAACTCTGATTTTAAAAATGTTTGCCAAAATTTAATATCTGCATTAAAATATATAGCCCTATTATATTAAAATTTAAAAGAAAAAATAACATTGCAAAGTAAATGAAGTCATGTCAAATAATGAAGGTTGAGAAGTAAAATCAGATAGATAATACCTGAATATGTTTATTTTTATGTGTGTCTTTGATTCCTTATTCCCATTTACTGATATAAAGTTCATAATTGTCCAGATAATTATCTCTAGAAAATTACAGGATGAGCTTTTAAATTTTTTATAAACTGGCAGCTTTAATAAATTACTGTTTTCATCTGTTATGCTCCCTTTCAAACTTTATATTGACATTTCCTTTAGATAAAATGCATTTTATATTTATTATTTTTAATTGATTTTTAAAATTTCTTGAATGTTTTTTCCAGTTTTTTTGAGATATAGCTGACATATAACATTGTATTAAGCTGTAAAATGTAATGATCTGATATATGTATATATTGTGAAATGATTACCGAATAAGTTTAGTTAACATCCGTGCATGTGTGCTCAATTGCCTCAGTCATGTCTGACTCTTTGCAACCCTATTGCCCACCAGACTTCTCTGTCCATGGGATTCTTCAGGCAAGAATACAGTAGTGAGTTGCCATAGTTAACATCTGTCATCCATCAAAATTTTTTTTCTTGTGAGAAGAACTTTCAATACCTACTTTCTTAGCAACTTAGTAATATTTAGTAATTTTTCCATTGTCTTGGTACTATTTTAAATTCAGAATGGTAAATGTTAAACTTAATTTCCAAATAACTAATGTTTCTAAAATTTGTTTTTTGATATACTATATATTTTGATAGTCTCTAAATCACAATAAAGGTGTACAGATTGAGATGTAGATTTTTCACTTTATAATCTTCCTTTGATGATTTACTAGTAAGTTTTTGCTCTCCTAAACCTGCCAACATGTCAGATTTGATTTCTCCATATTTTTATAGTCTCACCTGAAAATGCTTTGAATTTCTTTCTGTCTCTTTACTTTTAACTTTAAATCTTTCCCATGAGTTAGGGATCGCTTTTTAGAAACCATTCCAGAGGTGACTGTCATCAATCTTTCAGCCAACTCAAAAGTTTCTCCGGAGGTGATCTTGCCCTCTCAACCCCAAATTATATCCTTTTCCCTCCCATCTATATAGGATTCCAGGTCTTTCACAAGTGCCCCACACCATTTTTTCTATTTCCCATTCATTCATTTATTAATTTATCCATTAATTCCAATAAATATATAAATATATAAGTATTTATTATGCAGCATCCCACAAGTACCTCCAAGAACAGTGTACTCAATTACAATTTATGGTCTCCCCAAAAGGGAGTTCCATTATAAAAGTGTGAAGGGCAAAGATGCTTCTTGTTTAGAAGGAATACCTAACTATATCTCAGAGAGAAAGGGAATTCTCTGCAAAACAGGTGACATATTAGCTAAAGAGTAGGTGGTATATAAGCTAATGTATCATGAGACATGGAGAATAGCATGCCAGAAGGAAAGAACAGCATGTATGAAAGTCCAGAGATGAAAGATGCATGGTACGTTAGGTAAGAACCACAATATGATTGTGTTTTGATGATGCGGTTCTAGAATAAATTATTGAAGTAAGAAGAGGATTGAGGTGGAGGAGAAGTATATTGTGAAAAAATAGGGCTGATGAGATAAACAGAAGCAATATAATGTGGGCTTTGTAAGATATGTTATAGAATTTGAACAACATACTGAGAATAATTGGTACCAGGACTGATCTTTAAGTAGGTGAGATTTACATGCTGGGAAAGACATTCTTAGTACGTACACAGTCTGGACTGAAGAGAAGATGCAGAGAAGAAAACTAGTTTAAAAGCTGTCACATAAATTCAGTTGGGTGGTGAAGGGGGGCTAAACTAAGGCAGTAGAAAGAATGGAAAGAAACAGACACTCATAAGACATATATGGAAGGTAGACATAACCAAGAAGGGATAGGGTGATTGGGGAGTGTGTAGTTTAGGAAACATTTGCATTCCAGGCTTGGGAAAATGAGCAGATGGCAGCATCCTGTTTTTTGGAACAGGGAAGCCAGGAGGAAAATGAGCTGGGCTGGGGAGAAGCAGATGAGATCAGTACTAGCATCATCTAATTGGAGGTGTCTGTGAGATCTCCAGTGAGATATGTGAGTCTAGGGTTCCAAAGTGGGAGTCTTGGTCTGAGTCACACATTTGAAGTCATCAGAATATCAGTGGTAATTGAGGTGAGCATGGAGAAATGGGCTAGGGAGACTGCACAGAAGGTGCCTGTAGGAAGAACGCTGATAATATTCTTCAGACTGACAGAAAAAGATGTAAAGGAAGAATTTTTGTTAATTCCCATGCATTGCTTACCTGGTTCAAGGATCAGTTATGGAAGTCATAAAATAAAAGATATTATAGGATTACACTGTATTTGGCTTGTTTGTGCCTGAATGGAAAATTTCCCAGAGGATTTAGTGAGGGCATTGCAGTAAGTCTTGGTATGTGTTAAAGTGTAACTATTCTGTTTTGTATAATTTATTTTGTTTTATTTATATCCTAATTCCAGAAAATATTTTTTAATGGCTACATAAAACAAAATAATATAAAATAAATTTGAACAAAACCACTGAAATCAAGACTCACATTGAGGGAGAATAGCCAAAGTGAGGATTTTTCCAATGGCAGGAATGTGAAAGTTATGTATGTTTAGTTTGGATTGAATTATGACTGTGTCTGAACATTTGGATATTTACTTATTTATACTTTAAAATATTTTCATTATTTATCTTTTCTTATCATAAAAAATAAGTTCTCACTGCAAAGTAACATGTACATTCTGAAATTAGAAAACAAGAAAATAAAATTTAAATTATAAGGAGATCTTATAGTATAAATTGCTTGAGGTTAGGAGTTTTGTGAAGTTTTTCATTGTCTAATCCCTAAGACGTAGAGTTGAGTCTGTCACATCAGTTCAGTTCAGTTCAATCGCTCAGTCGTATCCAACTCTTTGTGACCCCATGAATCGCAGCACGCCAGGCCTCCCTGTCCATCACCAACTCCCGGAGTTTACTCAAACTCATGTCCATCGAGTAGGTGATGCCATCCAGCCATCTCATCCTCTGTCGTCCCCTTCTCCTCCTGCTCCCAACCCCTCCCAGTATCAGAGTCTTTCCCAATGAGTCAACTCTTCACATGAGGTGGCCAAAGTACTGGAGTTTCAGCTTTAGCATCAGTCCTTCCATGAACACCCAGGACTGATCTCCTTTAAGATGGACTGGTTGGATCTCCTTGCAGTCCAAGGGACTTCTCCAACACCACAGTTCAAAAGCATCAATTCTTTGGTGCTCAGCTTTCTACGTAGTCCAACTCTCACATCCATACATGACCACTGGAAAAACCATAGCTTTGATTAGATGGACCTTTGTTGGCAAGGTAATATCTCTGCTTTTCAATATGTTATCTAGGTTGGTCATAACTTTTGTTCCAATGAGTAAGCGTCTTTTAATTTCATGGCTGCAATCACCATCTGCAGTGATTTTTGGAGCCCCCCAAAATAAAGTTTGACACTGTTTCCACTGTTTCCCCATCTATTTCCCATGAAGTGATGGGACCAGATGCCATGATCTTCATTTTCTGAATGTTGAGCTTTAAGCCAACTTTTTCACTCTCCTCTTTCACTTTCACCAAGAGGCTTTTTAGTTCCTCTTCACTTTCTGCCATATAGTAGACATCTAATGAACATATAGTAATATCTGGGAGTCCATAGGAATAATGGCAAATAAGATATAGATGGCTTTTTTTCCTTTAAGAAATCAGAGGTTTATTGGTATTATTTAGTGCATTTTGATTTGTTTTCTCTTATCATCTAATACATTCCACTTTTTTTGTCCACTTAACAAGTATTTGTTGAACACCTACAATATGCCAGTCATTCTCATAGGTTCTCTGGATGTTGTTGCTGTCATTCAGTTGCTAAGTCCTGTCCAACTCTTTGTGACCCCATCCACTGCAGCATGCCAGGCATGTCTGTCCCTCACTATCTTCCAGGGTTTTTCCAAGTTCATGTCCATTGAGTCATGATGCTAAACATATTCTGTGGCTACACAACACTAAAATAAAAGGAGACTTAATCTCAGATCTAAGAAGCTTACATTCCAGAGGAAGAAGACACAAATAATAAACAAGAAAATGCATTATAAGTCAAGTAGTAATAAACTCTCAAGAAGAAATAATGAAGGTCAAGAAGATGGGGAGTGGTGGTTGAGGGAGGGACACTGTGAGTCAGAGGAGGACTCTCGAAATGGAGCCATTGGAGCAGAGGTCCAAATAAAATGTAGAGATGAACCATGTGGATAGCAAGGAGAGAGCAGGCAAAGGGAGCAAGTTCCTGGTGTGTTTGGACATCATCAGGGGGCCAATGTGTCTGGAGGCCAGGGCCGGGTAACAACAATAGCACTTTCAGATGCATCCAAAAGTTAATATTTATGTTGACTTTGTAGACTCTGACAAAAGCTCAGAATTATATTCTGAAGGGAATGGAAAGCCGTTGGAGGATTTGAACAAATGACTTTAATTGTGTTGCAAAAGCATCATCATGATTACTATTTTGAGAATAGATTCTAGGAAGTCATGAGTGAAAGCAAGGGAGGCAATTTGTGGTTAGTAAATAATACAGGGCTTCCCTGGAGGCTTAGTGGTAAAGAATCTGCATGCCAATGCAAGAGATGTGGGTTTAATCCCTGGGTTGGAAAGATCCTCTGTAGTAAGAAATGGCAACCCACTCCAGTATCATTGCCTGGAAAATCCCATGAGTAGAGGAGACCAGTTTCAGAAGAGTAGCCTGGAGAAGGCAACGGCACCCCACTCCAGTGTTCTTGCCTGGAAAGCCCCATGGATGGAGGAGCCTGGTGGGCTGCAGTCCATGGAGTCGTGAAGAGTCGGACACGACTGAGCGACTTCACTTTCACTTTTCACTTTCCTGTATTGGAGAAGGAAATGGCAGCCCACTCCAGTGTTCTTGCCTGGAGAATCCCAGGGATGGGGCAGCCTGGTGGACTGCCGTCTATGGGGTCGCACAGAGTCAGACATGACTGAAACGACTTAGCAGCAGTAGCAGCAGCAGCAGACAGGACTTAGTGGCTAAACAACAACAAACAATACAGGAAAGAGATAATGATGATTTGAATTAAAATAGCATAGAAATGTGATCATAGAAATGCAAATCAAAACCACAATGAGAAATCACCTTACATCTATCAGAATGGCTATCACCCGAAAGACCAGAAATAACAGTTGTTGGTGTGGAGAAAAGGGAACCCTTGCATACTGTCAGTGGGAATGTAAATTAGTGTAGCTGCTGTGGAAAACAGTGTGGATGTCAAAAACTAAAAACGAAAGTACCATTTAATCCAGCAATTCCACTCTTGGATAGATAACTGAAGAAAATGAGAACGCTATTTTGAAAAGATCCATGCATCCCAATATTGATAGTAACATTATTTAAAATAGCCAAGATATGGAAGCAACATAAATGTCTACCAACAGATGAAAGGATAAAGAAAATGTGGTGTATATCTATCCGTCTAGGTAGATATGTAGATAGATGGATATACAATGGAATACTACTCAGCCATAAAAAAAATAAGATTTTACCTTTTGTAACAACATGGATGGACTTAGAGGGTACTGCACTTAATTAAATAAGTCATACAGAGAATGACAAATACTATGTTATCATTTATATATGGAATCGTAAAAAAAATACAATGAATTAGTGAATATAACCAAAAAAACAGATAGCAATGATGAGGGTTTGGGGAATGAAAGGTTGTTGCTGAATCACGCAAAGACGCTGGGATTCTTGGCCTCCAGAGGAGAAGAATTCAATCTGGGGCCAGAGATGAGGCTTGATTGCTCAGAGATTTTGTATAATAAAGTTTTATTAAAGTATAGAGGAGATAGAGAACGCTTCTGACATAGACATCAGAAGGGGGTAGAAAGAGTACCTGCTTCCTAGTGTTAGCAATGGAGTTATATACTCTCCAATGAATCCAAAGAATGTCTGGAGTTTGTAAAGACCTCGCCAGACCTACTACCATAATTTACATTTTAAGATAACAGAGGTAGCCAGAAGGTTTAATCCAGAGACTGTCCTCAGGCAGGATACATAATCCTAAGGAATGTAGAGGAAAGAAAAGTTTGTCCTTTCTTTCTCCTTGAAAATCCCAGACCCCTCTCTCCGTGGGGACCCCTAGACTTCTCATCAACCTGCCAAGGAAATGACTCTCTCAGGGAAGATATGCGTTCAAGATACATTTTGAGAGTAAAGATAATAGAATTTTCTAGTAAATTATATATGCTGCTGTGGCTGCTAAGTCGCTTCAGTTGTGTCCAACTCTGTGCGACCCCATAGATAGCAGCCCACCAGGCTCTCCAGTCCCTGGGATTCTCCAGACAAGAACACTGGAGTGGGTTGCCATTTCCTTCTCCAATGCATGAAAGTGAAAAATGAAAGTGAAGTTGCTCAGTCATGTCTGACTTCATGACCCCATGGATTGCAGCCTACCAGGCTCCTCCATCCATGGGATTTTCCAGGCAAGAGTACTGGAGTGGGTTGCCATTGCCTTCTCTAAAATTATATATGGGATATGGGCAAATCAGAGAACTACTTGATATGGGTAACTAAAGAATGGAATTACTGTTTACTGAGATGAAGATCGTTAGGGATAGTTAGAGATGAGAGGTTAGAGCAAAGTCAAGAGTTTGGTTTTGCATGTGTTAAGCTTGAGATGTCTATGAAACACACTGCAAATTTCCTAGTGGGTCAGTAGATATTGATACAGAATGCCAGGCAGAGGTAAAACAAGAAGTTATAATTTTGGAGATACTAATCAAATATATGGTGTTTATATGGAATAGATAGGATTGAGAGAGAAGAGGTAGATGAATTGAGCTCCACATCACTGAAAAATATACAAATCAGGAAGATACAGAAGATCCTGTAGTGATATTTGGGATGATTGGATTTGCCGAGTAAGAGACAGTGATAAAGAGAAAGCAATTTATTTTTATTATTTTTAAATTAATTAATTTATTTGGAGACTACTTTACGATATTGTATTGGTTTTGCCATACATTGACATGAATCCACCACGGGTGTACATATGTACATATGTTCCCCACCCTGAACCCCCCTCCCACCTCCCTCCCAATCCCATCCCTCTGGGTCATCCCAGTGCACCAGCCCTGAGCACCCTGATGATACTGGATGCATCAAACCTGGACTGGCGATCCATTTCACATATGATAATATACATGTTTCAATGCCATTATCCCAAACCATCTCACCCTTGCCCTCTCCCACAGAATCCAAAAGACTGTTCTATACATCTGTGTTTCTTTTGCTGTCTCACAAACAGGGTGATCATTACCATCTTCTTAAATTCCATATATATGTGTTAGTATACTGTATTGGTGTTTTTCTTTCTGGCTTGCTTCACTTTGTAAATAGGCTCCAGTTTCATCCACTTCATTAGAATTGATTCAAATGTATTCTTTTTAATGGCATATACTCCATTGTGTATATGTACCACAGCTTTCCTATCCATTTGTCTGTTGATGGACATCTAGGTTGCTTCCATGTCCTGGCTATTATAAACAGTACATGATGAACATTGGGGTACACGTGTCTCTTTCAATTCTGGTTTCCTTGATGTGTATGCCCAGCAGTGAGATTGCTGGGTCATATGGTAGTTCTATTTCCAGTTTTTAAAGGTATCTCCACACTGTTCTCCATAGTGGCTGTACTAGTTTGCATTTCCACCAACAATGTAAGAGGGTTCCTTTTTCTCCACACCCTCTCCAGCATTTATTCGTTGTAGACTTTTGGATCGCAGCCATTCTGAGTAGCATGAAATGGTACCTCATTGTGGTTTGATTTGCATTTCTCTGATAATGAGTGATGTTGAGCATCTTTTCACGTGTTTGCTCAGTTCAGTTCAGTTCAGTCGCTCAGTTGTGCCCGACGTTTTGCAACCCCATGAATCGCAGCATGCCAGGCCTCCCTGACCATCACCAACTCCTGGAGTTCACTCAGATTCACATCTATCGAGTCAGTGATGCCATCCAGCCATCTCATCCTGTCGTCCCCTTCTCCTCCTGCCCCCAATCCTTCCCACCATCAGAGTCTTTTCCAGTGAGCCAACTCTTCGCATGAGGTGGCCAAAGTACTGGAGTTTCAGCTTTAGCATCATTCCTTCCAAAGAAATCCCAGGGCTGATCTTCAGAATGGACTGGTTGGATCTCCTTGTAGTCCAAGGGACTCTCAAGAGTCTTCTCCAACACCACAGTTCAAAAGCATCAATTTTTCGGTGCTCAGCCTTCTTCACAGTCCGACTCTCACATCCATACATGAGTACTGGAAAAAAGATAGCCTTGACTAGACAGCACTTAGTCAGCAAAGTAATGTCTCTGCTTTTGAATATGCTATCTAGGTTGGTCATAACTTTTCTTCCAAGGAGTAATTCTCTTTTAATTTCATGGCTGCAATTACCATCTGCAGTGATTTTGGAGCCCCCAAAATAAAGTCTGACACTGTTTCCACTGTTTCCCCATCTATTTCCCATGAAGTGATGGGACTGGATGCCATGATCTTCATTTTCTGAATGCTGAGCTTTAAGCCAACTTTTTCACTCTCCTCTTTCACGTTCATCAAGAGGCTTTTTAGCTCCTCTTCACTTTCTGCCATAAGGGTGGTGTCATCTGCATATCTGAGGTTATTGATATTTCTCCCGGCAATCTTGATTCCAGTTTGTGTTTCTTCCAGTCCAGCATTTCTCATGATGTACTCTGCATATAAGTTAAATAAGCAGGGTGACAATATACAGCCTTGACGTACTCCTTTTCCTATTTGGAACCAGTCTGTTGTTCCATGTTCAGTTCTAACTGTTGCTTCCTGACCTGCACACAGATTTCTCAAGAGGCAGGTCAGGTGGTCTGATATTCCCATCTCTCTCAGAATTTTCCACAGTTTATTGTGATCCACACAGTCAAAGGCTTTGGCATAGTCAATAAAGCAGAAATAGATGTTTTCCTGGAACTCTCTTGCTTTTTCCATGATCCAGCGGATGTTGGTAATTTGATCTCTGGTTCCTCTGCCTTTTCTAAAACCAGCTTGAACATCAGGAAGTTCACGGTTCATGTATTGCTGAAGCCTGACTTGGAGAATTTTGAGCGTTACTTTACTAGCATGTGAGATGAGTGCAATTGTGCGGTAGTTCGAGCATTCTTTGGCATTGCCTTTCTTTGGGATTGGAATGAAAAGTTACCTTTTCCAGTCCTGTGGCCACTGCTGAGTTTTCCAAATTTGCTGGCATATTGAGTGCAGCACTTTCACACCATCACCTTTCAGGAGTTGAAATAGCTCAACTGGAATCCCATCACCTCCACTAGCTTTGTTTGTAGCGATGCTTTCCAAGGCCCACTTGACTTTACATTCCAGGATGTCTGGCTCTAGATGAGTGATCAGACCATCGTGATTATCCAGGTCATGATCTTTTTTGTACAGTTCTTCTGTGTATTCTTGCCACCTCTTCTTAATATCTTCTGCTTTGATTAGGTCCATACCATTTCTGTCCTTTATCGAGCCCATCTTTGCATGAAATGTTCCCTTGGTATCTCTAATTTTCTTGAAGAGATCTCTAGTCTTTCCCATTCTGTTGTTTTCCTCTATTTCTTTGCATTGATCGCTGAAGAAGGCTTTCTTATCTTTTCTTGCTATTCTTTGGAACTCTGCATTCAGATGCTTATGTCTTCCTTTTCTCCTTTACTTTTTGCCTCTCTTCTTTTCACAGCTATTTGTAAGGCCTCCCCAGATAGCCACTTTGCTTTTTTGCATTTCTTTTCCATAGGGATGGCCTTGATCCCTGTGTCCTTTACAATGTCATGAACCTCCGTCCATAGTTCATCAGGCACTCTATCAGATCTAGTCCCTTAAATCCATTTCTCACTTCCACTGTATAATCATAAGGGATTTGATTTAGGTCATACCTGAATGGTCTAGTGGTTTTCCCTACTTTCTTCAATTTAAGTTTGAATTTGATAAAAAGGAGTTCATGATCTGAGCCACAGTCAGCTCCTGGTCTTGTTTTTGCTGACTGTATAGAGCTTCTCCATCTTTGGCTGCAAAGAATATGATCAATCTGATTTTGGTGTTGACCATCTGGTGATGTCCATGTGTAGAGTCTTCTCTTGTGTTGTTGGAAGAGGGTGTTTGCTATGACTAGTGCATTTTCTTGGCAAAACTCTATTAGTCTTTGCCCTGCTTCATTCTGCATTCCAAGGCCGAATTTGCCTGTTACTCCAGGTGTTTCTGGACTTCCTACTTGTGCATTCCAGTCCCCTATAATGAAAAGGACATCTTTTTTGGGTGTTAGTTCTAAAAGGTCTTGTAGGTCTTCATAGAACCGTTCAATTTCAGCTTCTTCAGTGTTACTGGTTGGGGCATAGACTTGGATTACTGTGCCTTGGAAACGAACAGAGATCATTCTGTCATTTTTGAGATTGCATCCAAGTACTACATTTCGGACTCTTTTGTTGACCATGATGGCTACTCCATTTCTTCTAAGGGATTCCTGCCTGCAGTAGCAAATATAATGGTCATCTGAGTTAAATTCACCCATTCCAGTCCATTTTCGTTTGCTGATTCCTAGAATGTTAACGTTCACTCTTGCCATCTCTTGTTTAACCACTTCCAATTTGCCTTGATTCATGGACCTAACATTTTAGGTTCCTATGCATATTGCTCTTTACAGCATCAGACCTTGCTTCTATCACCAGTCACATCCACAGCTGGGTATTGTTTTTGCTTTGGCTCCAGCCCTTCATTCTTTCTGGAGTTATTTCTCCACTGATCTCCAGTAGCATATTGGGCACCTGCTGACCTGGGGAGTTCCTCTTTCAGTATCCTATCATTTTGCCTTTTCATACTGTTCATAGGGTTCTCAAGGCAAGAACACTGAAGTGGTTTGCCATTCCCTTCTCCAGTGGACCACATTCTGTCAGACCTCTCCACCATGACCCGCCTGTCTTGGTTGCCCCGCGAGCATGGCTTAGTTTCACTGAGTTAGACAAGGCTGTGGTCCTAGTGTGATTAGATTGACTAGTTTTCTGTGAGTATGGTTTCAGTGTGTCTGCCCTCTGATGCCCTCTTGTCACACCTACCATCTTACTTGGGTTTCTCTTACCTTGGGCGTGGGGTATCTCTTCATGGCTTCTTCAGCAAAGCCTAGCCACTGCTCCTTACCTTGGATGAGGGGTATCTCCTCACTGCCGCCCTTTTGACCTTCAATGTGTGATGGCTTCTCTAGGCCCTCCTGCGCCCGCGCAGCCACAGCCTCTTGGATGTGGAGTTGCTCCTCCCGGCCGCCGCCCCTGACCTCAGACGCGGGGTAGCTCTTCTTGGCCATTCCTGTGCCATTGCAGCCTGGCATTCTAGGCTGCTGCCCCTGACCTCGGACGTGGGGTAGCTCCTCTCGGCCTTGCTTAGTGTGCCAACCACAGCCTCCTACGCTTAGTGTGCTAGCCGCAGCCTCCTGCACTCTGTATATCTTCTTTGGAGAAATGTCTGTTTAGTTCTTTGGCCCACTTTTGATTGGGTCATTTATTTTTCTGGAATTGAGCTGCAGGTGTTGCTTGTATATTTTTGAGATTAGTTGTTAGTCAGTTGCTTCATTTGCTATTATTTTCTCCCATTCCAAAGGCTGTCTTTTCACTTTGCTTATAATTTCCTTTGTTGTGCCTAAGCTTTTAATTTTAATTAGGTCCCATTTGTTTATTTTTGCTTTTATTTCCAATATTCTGAAAAGTGGGTCATAGAGGATCCTGCTGTGATTTATGTCAGAGAGTGTTTTGCCAATGTTCTCCTCTAGGGGGTTTATAGTTTCTGGTCTTACATTTAGATCTTTAATCTATTCTGAGTTTATTTTTGTGTATGATGTTAGAAAGTGTTCTAGTTTGATTTTTTTACAAGTTGTTAACCAGTTTTCCCAGCACCACTTGTTAAAGAGATTGTCTTTCCTTCATTGTATATTCTTGTCTCCTTTGTCAAAGATAAGGTGTCCATAGGTGTGTGGATTTATCTCTGGGCTTTCTGTTTTGTTCCATTGATCTATATTTCTGTCTTTGTGCCAGTACCACACTGTCTTGATGACTGTGGCTTTGTAGTAGAGCCTGAAGTCAGGCAGGTTGATTCCTCCAGTTCCAGTCTTCTTTCTCAGGATTGCTTTGGCTATTCGAGATTTTTTGTATTTCTGCACAAATTGTGAAATTATTTGTTCTAGTTCTGTGAAAAATACTGTTGGTAGCTTGATAGGGATTGCATTGAATCTATAGATTGCTTTGGGTAGTATCCTCATTTTCACTATATTGATTCTTCCAATCCATGAACACAGTATATTTCTCCATCTATTTGTGTCTTCTTTGATTTCTTTCACCAGTGTGTTATAGTTTTCTATATATAGGTCTTTTGTTTCTTTAGGTAGATATATTCCTAAGTATTTTATTCTTTTCATTGGAGAAAGCAATTTAAAATGGACATTTGTGCATAGAAAATGACTGACTCTAAAGTTAATGATGGTAGAATAAATTAAGATCAAGAATCAATGATAGATTTAGCACTCTGGAAATCAAGAGGAGTTTTAGAGTTGACACAAGAAAGACTGGTCATTCTTTTTGGGAGTTTGTTAAAAAACAAACAAACAAACCAAAACAGTAGGAAAATGAAATATCACAATAGCCTCCTCACTGGTCCCCCTGTTTCTACTCTTAGGTCAGTAGAGATAATGCTAGTTTCTCTATTAGATTAACCTCAAATCTCAGTGACTTAACTCCATGTTAATTTCTTTACTGTTCATGTAAAGTCTGAATTAGTTACTCCTGATTGGTGAGCAGATCTTCTCTTAGGAGGAATTTAAAGGCTCTAGTAGAATTTTTATTTTTAAAATAGAACTGCCAACATTACTGTCTATAACCATTTGTGGAGGCAAACATCATGGAGCATGACACGTAGCAGGTTTTGTGGAATGAAGCTTGGTGGGACAAAACTTCTGCTTATATTTTACTAACTACAAGTTAGTAGCATGAGTACTCTTATGTGTAATTGCAGCTGGAACATGTAGGCTCATCGTGTGCCCAAGAAGAAGACAAAATAGGTTTGGTGACCAGCTAGCAGCCTGTGTCATACTCAGAGGTAACGTGCCCCGTCATTGAGCCCATGTCTATGTTGTTTGTTTATGAAAAGATCTAGGTGAAAGGGGTTGGGGGTGGGGTGGGGGGGAATTAAGGACTTCAGAATAATAACCACCAGAAAATGATCCTTGAAATATCAAGAAGACCTTGGATGTAGGCCAGAGAGGGATTGGTTCTAGTTAAGTATGGATATTTTACTTTTTGTTTTAGTGGGGAATGTAGAGTATGAGGTTGGCAGATTTGGAGGTGAGAGTATAAAACTTAATGAGAAAAACTCAGTGATTATCTTTAAAATGCATTAAACAAGCTATTACATATTTCTATCTTTTATTGAAACTTTTCTGAAGCAGGATGAGTAGCAGGAGATTGGTTAAGGCTGTATGTTTTAAAATTGTGTGTGCCAGTAAGTCAAGAAAACATATAGAAAATATACAAAGCTAAACACTTCACGTCATATCTAAAAACTGGAAAAAAATTTGGCACACTTAAACCAGAGTACAAACAATTCACATGAAGAAAATGAAAAGGATTGCTTCTTTTTTAAGCCATGACAGTATCACTTAGCAAATTATTGCTTAAACCCAACACTAAATAATACCCTCATGGCATAAAAGAATATATGTTCCTCTTTCTAGATTTGAGTACTTATTCTTTTCATCCCTGTTCTGAAAATTGTTTTAATTTTTAAAGTGAATTTGAAAGAAATCATCCTAGAAATAGGGTAAAGATTGCTCATGAAGATTCACAAATGTCAAATAAGAACTTGACAGTCTCCTCTCTGTCTCCATCTATACCTCATAATCCAAAGATTTTGGATGCTTTGAGAAAAGCTTAGCTGGAAGGAGGAGTTTAGAACTATTTTAACAGCATTTCCAGGATTTTTCAGTGACTCATAGTTCTAGGCATTCATGTGAATTTCCAACTTACATTTAAAATTTTACAATCATTAAAAAAGAGAATGCCTTCCAACATTTCATGATAATGAGATCAAAACTTCTTCACAGAAAGCTTTAAAATAGTGTTAGTTTTTGCATTCCTTCTTCCCCACCCTCACATATTGACATAGTCCATTGTGTTGTTAGTGGAACTGCTTTGTGAATTTCAGAGAGGAAATATAGTCACTGATAGACTTTGAATATGTAATATCAATCACACTGAACAATAAACTGGAATTTTTGCTGCGACAGTTTTTCAATTCTTTTCATCTGATTTTCTCCCTTAGTATGTGTATTGATCAGTTGCTCAGTCGTGTCAGACTCTGTGACTCCAGGGACTGTAGCCCGTAAGGTTCCTCTATCCATAGAATTCTCTAGGCAAGAATATTGGAGTGGGTAGTCCTTCCCTTCTCCAGAGGATCTTCCTGACCCAGGGATCAAACCCAGGTCTTCTGCACTACAGGCTGATTCTTTACCATCTGAAATCAACCCTGAATATTCATTGAAAGGACTGATGGTGAAGCTACAGTAGTTTGGCCACCTGATGAAAGGAGATAACTCATTGCAAAAGACCCTGATTCTGGGAAAGACTGAAGGCAAAAGGAAAAGAGGGCAGCAGAGGATGAGATGGTTAAATAGTATCACCAACTCAGTGGAAATGAATTTGAGCAAACTCTGGGAGATAGTGAAGGACAGGGAAGTCTGGAGTGCTGCAGTCCATGGGGTCACAGAATTGGACACAACTTAGTGAAGGAACAACAAAAGCAACAATGTGTACTAGTCACCTTTGCTGTGCCAGTACACTTCTCCTTCATTTCAGTGGCTTAAACATCAACCATTTATTCTCATTCATGTTACTTATATGTTTCGAGTCAGCTGGTTTGAGTTCTACATGTCTCCTCATTCTGGGATGCAAGCTGGTAGAATAGCTCTTAAGTGGAAACACACAATTCCTCTTAAATATTTTGCTCAAATATGATATTTGGCAGATCTATTCATATTCTATTGCTCAAAATATGTCATTGATCAAAGACCCAGATCACAAAGGCAAGGATTAACACTTTTCCCATAAAATGCATGGAAAGTCCTATAGAAGAAGGTAGCAGTGAATAATAGAAAATTATAATCCAACATACCACAGTATCAAAGGTCTGAATCTTAATTTTCAAACTCAGGTGGAAGAAATATAACTTTCTTTAATAATATATATAACTTCTCTTATAAAATTTGATCTTGATCTTTGAGCCCCCAGCCAGTGAACTAACAGGATTTAAATCAGTTTTTTTTCTGATTCTTTCCATTCTTACTCCCACTTTAGATTGTGACATAAATGATCCTGTTGGCTGAAAAAAAAAAAAAAAGCACAATCTACAGGTTGAAAGTTATGTTTCATTTATCAGATTTTTTGAGAACTTCAAGTCCTGGAGACAGATTCTCAGATTGCTCTGAGGGGAAAGGGAGGAGCCAGGATATAAAGTGGTTTTTGCAACAAAGACCAGGCAGTTGGGACATCAAAAGATTAACATTAATTGAAGAAAACCAGACATCTCAAGTTAATGAATTTAGCATTTAAAAAAATAGATAAATAAAAATTTTTATTAGAGTATAGTTGATTTACAATGTTGCAATTCCCAGGTGGCTCAGTGGTAAACAATCCACCTGCCAATGCAGGAGACACAAGAAACATGGGTTCTGTCCCTGAGTCAGGAAGATCCCCTGGAGTAGGAAATGGCAACCCACTCCAATATTCTAGCCTGGAAAATTCCATGGACAAAGGAGCCTAGCAGGCTACAGTCCATGGGGTCATAAAGATTTGGACATGACTGAGCATGAATGTAGAGAGACAGAGATTCATTTCTGAGATACAGCAAAGTATATCAGTTATACGTATACATATAACCACTCTTTTAGAATCTTTTCCCATATAGATCATACAGAGTATTGAGAAAACTTCCTTTTGCTATACAGTAGATCCTTAAGAGTTGTTTATTTTAAATGTAGTAGTGTGCATATGTCAATTCCAATCTCCCAGTTTATCTGCCTCCTTCCAAAATATGGGCTTCCCTGGTGACTCAGAGGTAAGGAATCCACCTGCAATGCAGGAGACCTGGGTTTGATCCCTGGTTGGGAAGATCCCCTGGAAGAGGGCAAGACCACCCACTCCAGTATGCTTGCCTGGAGAATCCCATGGATGGAGGAACCTGGTGGGTTACAGTCTATAGGGCTGCAAAGAGTCAGACACAACTGAAGTGACTAAACAGGCACGCAGGCATGCACATATCTAGACACACATGCTTTTCCCCACAGGTAACCATAAATTGGTTTTTTACATCTGTGACTAAGCACTTGTCTGTGTATGGGAAGAGGCTAGAGACTGGACTCATTGAAATCATTCCTTGGATATGCCCCTTAGCTACCCAGGGCCAGTATCCTGTTCTCTCCCCTCCGGGGTCCCCTCGGGGTGCACTGTTGGGAGTGGCTACAGTGGCTGAAGTCTTGGCAGCAGGCAGCCTGTTTGTCTCCATCCTGAGTTCCCTCAGGGCTCACCACTGGGGGCAATAGTAGTGGCTTGATGATTGCAACATCCTTTGTTTACTGATATCATAATCGTAGGTAGGATTTTTCTTTCACAGTTCCTAACTTACACTATGTCAAGGTGTTGTTTGATAGTATGTGCCTATATGCAACCCATTCCAGTATTTTTGCCTGGAAAATTCCATGGACAGAGAAGCCTGGCAGGTTAGAATCCATGGGATCACCAAGAGTCTGAGTGTGCACACACATTATATTCCGTGTATATATAAAGTTGCTGAGTCATCAAGTTGAGCAACTCCCTTCACATCTTTCAGCTTTCTGCAACTTTGATGCCAAACTTTGGGCGTGGATGGCTTTTGAATTCGTCTATGATTCTGCTTCTTTAGATATACCATAAAATTCTTGCACCATCTTTGTCGGTTTCTTCCAAGAAACAGGATTTGATTTCCTTCTCTTCCTAGAGCCTACATATTATTAAGCCAGTGAAAGGTCGAAGTTTCATCCTACATGAAAATGCTGACAAAAATATTATTCCCCAGAATAGATAGGGACGTGGGGTATCTGTACACAGCCTCCTGAAGGATTCTGTAAAATGTTCACGAGGTAAAAGGAAATAGACCAATAAACCCAAGATTCTTTAGGGTTCCTAGGGAAGGTTGTGTCCCCTGTCTGATTTCTTCATAAGGTTTTCTGTTCTGAAGACAGAAGCCTCCAGGTACAGAGATGTGGGCCTTGGCAGTTCCCAGTCAATGAAAGCTCATGGAAAGGGTGAAGGATAAGAGCAGGAAAAATAATTCTGCCATAGCTTGCATCACTTTTGTTAGAGCCCAGGCCAGTCCTTTCTAATTTGGGGGAGAGCCTTTTTCCTTCCAGTTTTGGTTAAAATGGTTTGCCTGTATTCATGAACTCTCTCCTCATTTTGACCTTAAGCTTTTGTAAGTAAAACAAAACAGACTCATAAGCTAATGTGCTTTATTGCTCAGCTCACACCACCCTCTAATCCTGAGGCCATGCACATTGTGGAAAGTAAAGAAGTGGTAAGAAAGACAAAACAAAAATTAAAAGGGATTGAAAGAGAAGCAGGTTCATATCTCAAAGTTGGCTGTTGTTGTCCTCTTGTATCTCTACGGAGGTGTAATGCGGTAGGGTTACCCAGCTGATAGAATAATTGCTAAATAGCGACCTAATTTCCCAGTGGCTTCAAACAGTACAAGTTTATTCTTGCTCTCATCACACTCCAATGCAGATCTGGTAGGGAATGAAGATGGTGAAGACTGAACACCAGGCAGTTATCCAGGGGCCAAAGCTCATTCCGTGTCATGACTCTATGTCTTCCAGGTCCTCACAGACACTCTAGTCATTCTCTAGTGGGAAGAGTCTGGAGGGCTCTGTAGGGGACGCTTTTATGGTCAAGAATGAATTGTAGTTCATCACTTCTGTTCACAGATTCTATTGGTTAAACTTCAGTCATATGGCTGGCTAGGAAATCTAGTGTCTCTGTATGCTTAGGAAGAAAAGTGAAACACAGTATCTGGCCAGTGTCTGTCATGACATGTAAACAATTTAAGAGCAAAACACTGAGCTAGGAATATGAAGACATTAGTTTGACCCCTAACCTGAAATTATTTAACCTGGTTACTTAATTTTATTTATAATGACATTAATATACTTGCCACTTACTCAGACTCATAGACTGTTGGGACCCGAAAGTGTATTAGGAATCATTGAGTTTAGGCATTTTTCTCCAAGTCTATACTTAAGACCTCCTGTGTCAAATTACTTGGGAAACAGCAGGACTTACTGACTAAAAATCTCTGATGTAAGAAAGCCTTGGAATCTGTATTTTTATAATTATTCCAGGTGGATCTTCTCTATATAAAAGTTTGAGATCCACTTGTTTAACTTGTTTAAGCTTGTTTAAACTTTCAATTTTATAGTTACAGAAATAAAAATCTCAAAGTAATATAGACTGACATTGGATAGTGCTAGTTAGTATGGACCAAGTCTGAAATCCCTATCTCCTGAGTCACTAACCACATATATATATATATTTTCTCTCCTTGCTAAACCACTTTTCCCAGTGAGGACATCTTTGAGTATCAGATAACATAATGTATGTAAACACATTGCATTTGAAATAAAGCATCATATTTTAAAATATTATTTAATTTTATAGCCCCTGGTTAGCAAACACCATCTTTGGTCTTTATCTAGCTTTGAAAATATGATTCAACATTTATGAAAACTTAGAGGCAAAATGTGGCAACACTGGGTTAGTTTTTCAACTTTAAAATCTCCCTATTATTATTTTATAAAAATATATATAAAGCCCTCTAGGCAATTTTAATGTGCCACATGACAGAGCAAGCACCCACTCCATCGTGTAAACCCCCTGACAGTATTTCTCTACTTCTTTAGCTCTAACAACAATCTATAGTGCACACACCTGCTGGTACATCTGCCACCCAAAACAGTGGTTTTCTTTTTTAAGGTGCTTAGGAATTTCCAGGGTATCTTGTAAAAGAATTTTTAAGAGACAGATAAAATCTCCCTATTATTTTAAAACAATCTCTCATTCCTAAAAGGTGCACTAGACCAAGGCAGCTTTGTTGAATGTCGTATGCCTGGTATGTCTCCAGCCATCTGTATCCAAACTTTGAATGTGAGGCTTGCTTTGAATTCCTGTACATCCAGCCTGTAAAATCCAAACTCTACCTCTTGTCTGTAAAAAATTATTAAACAGAAACTTCAATTAGATAGAATTCGAAGATCAGAAGGGGGCGCTCTCATGCCCTGTGACAATGGTGGAACTCAAAAGGAAGAGACTCTTCCCACCTGGCAATGAAAAGCCTTGAATACTTTGTTTATTATAAACCCTCCCAACTTCCTTTCCCCTCTCTATAAACATACCTTCCTCTCCTTGGCACATAGGTAATTACATGGGGCTCACATGGTTACAGACCTCGAATTGTAATTCCCTGTTGATCCTGGATAAACCCATCTTTCCTGGAGAAATATCTAGCAGTCTGTTTCAGGTCAATGAGTCTATTGTTGGTATTGTGTAGAAGATCTCCTCATATCAGACAACATCTTGGGCTTAATATAGTTTTCTACCCCTCTCCCAGGGACAGTTTTTTCCCCCCTCTCTAGAAGCAACAAATTTTTCTATGTCCTAGGGGCTAAGAGGGTTTCCTACTCTACTCCTATGGTACATGAGTTTTCCTTTTACCTCTTTCCCAGAAGCAGTGCATTTTTGCCTGGGAGCTGGGAGGTTCAAGTGGAGGGCTTGCTGCTCCCCACCCCAAAATTGAAGGCTTTTACTTTTTTGCTAGAGATGGTGTGGTGAAGTAAGAAGGGCTTTATGGCTATCCCCCAACAGCTGCTACTGACCTCCTGCACACATCATCAGATTTTTTGCCCTTACTCCAAATCTTTCTTGTGAATAATTGATGGAGGCCCATAGACAACAGCTTATGAGAAACTATGAGTTTTCTTTGTTTCTGTGACTCTTAAGTTTTTCAAGCTATATGCTAGCCTACAGGTGTCCTATCTCATAAACTTATCTGAAGACAAAATAAGTTAGTCCATGTGACACTTTTACAAGATAACTTAGCATATATTAAGATCCCAATAAATTTGAATTAGTGTTAATTACAGTGCTAATAAACTTTTCTTGAGGTTTTGATATTTTCTAGTTTCCCATAGCTTGCTTTACCCTTATTTTCTTTTTCCTTTCTGATCCATTTTGATGATATACTTCAAATTATAGATCTTTTACTCTAAGTCATTGCCAAAAAGAATTTTTTTTTTCTAAATGATCAGCTATGATGCTATTGGCTGTTATATTTATTCTTTGACATTCTATTTAAATTCTTGCTAATACTATTGCCAAGAAAATGACTGATGAAAATTGCACATTTTGAAGAAATTGGAATGAGATATACTTCCTGTAGCAGATATATACTATTTTTTCATTTCCATGGAAAATATCTCCTTTAAAGAATATGCTATAAATATCTTTTACATAATAAAATATCTTTAATTCAAAAAAGACAAAAATATTAACTTAAAAGGTATTTTACTAAACAGTGAAATCTGTTAAATAGCATATTGAAAACAGTCACTCCTATGCCAGCTCTACAGATTCCAAAATTTTAGTTAAAAAAGAAAAGAAACATTTGTGTCAGGTAAATAATGAATGAAAACTTAAGAACAGGAATAGCAAAACACGGATACACAAAATATAGTTACAAACAGTTTTTCTATTTCCTTGATCTATTTCTAAATCGATCTCCTTGACAAAAAATGTTGCTCATCACTATTCTGGAGTCTGTAAATTTCTTAGGAATTTTGGATGTTGTTAATACAGCAGTGGTCAAGACAGTATAGCTCTGTATTTCTGGAATGAATGAAATCATTAAGTAGTTTCAAACAACCCAATGGCAAAGTCATTTAATCAATCACTCATTTATCCAATCACTCATTTATCAAATACTGTGTGAAGTTTACTGGCACGCTGGTAAAGGAGTAAGAAAGGATGAGATGAACTTCAAGGTACGATTATGTTCTGGGAACAATGTACACACAGCAGGGACTTCCCTGGTGGTCCAGTGGTTAAAAATCCACCTTCCAATGCTGGGGACTCAGGTTCGATCCTTAGTTGGGAAACTAAGGCGCTTCATGTCCCAGAGCAGCTAAGCCCACAACCAGAGAAGCTTATGTGCTGAAAGGAAGACACAGCACAGCCCTCTCCCCCACCAAATGCATATACAACAAATAAATGACAAATCAATGGAAAAACACCGAAAGAAATTTAAATGATTCAGAAACATATGAGTTTCTAGTCAGAAATGTGAGCACACTGAATTAATTTGATTGACTGCTGAATATTTTGTTTTAGTTAGTTATTAAGCAAATCTACTTTTATAAATGCCCTGTAAATATGAACTGGATAATGAAGCTGAGAAGCAGGCTTCATATAAATGAACAACAAAAAAATGAGAAAGGCTTGGAGGGAGACCAATCTTCATGATTCCCAGTCAAGAGGCAACTTGATGAAAAGCTAAGAGAGACCCTGTAAACACTGTCTGCTTTTAGTAGTAACCCTAGGAGGCTTTGTAAAAAAAAAAGCTTGGCTCTGAGTTAGTGATCATAGAAAATTGAGATTATTTTGTAGAATTTGAGACTGCTATATAAAATGGTAGCATGTGGAATTTACTGCTACAATATTTACAGTGAAGGTTGTCAGTGAGCTTCACGTATATTATAAACATTTTAAAAGAGTAGTTTAGTAAAACAGGAAATAACCCAAGTTAGGATAGCTTCAATAGCCAATGAGAATAACCTGCTTTCAAAAGTCACAGGAATTTAGGCTAAGAGAATGCTGCCTGTCACATATTTAAAATGTACAAAACAGTAGAGGAAGTAGAAGGAAATTTAAGAGCCGAGGTTTGAAACAACGAACGTTGTGTTTTATTACAACGAAGGCATAGAATATGAACTGGACTTTTTCAGTCACTGAAACACTAGACAAGGAGAGGCCTGGCATCTTTAAATCTGTGAATGTAGATTGTTTCAAGAAATGCTGTATTTCAAGACAAATTTAATCAGACATATTTAACTAATATAAATATTTTACTTCTATTAAAGTATTTAGAGATACTAAAATTCAAATTCTAGTTGCATTATTTTGGGGCTTGGATACTTGCTCTTAATTAAAATACTTGTATCTTTTAATGCCCTTTATCCTTTAGATTTTTTGCTGTATGTGAGAGTCTAAATCATGTAGAATTAGTGAGAATATAAACTCCTTTATACTGACTTTATTTTCATATTATTAAAATCTTATTAAAATGTAGAAATGTTAAAATATTTTGTCTGTAAAATGTGATACTACTAGTAATTTTGGAGGACTTAATTTTCTGAAATGGATATTAATTGCTCTGAGTGTTATTCTTTGATGTTTCTGGAATGCATGCATCCCTTGAGATATGCCATTATACACATTTCTTTCAGAGAAATTTTGCATTTAGAGACATGAGAGTTTAATTTACATGGCTAACTATTATTTTTTTTTAATTTTTTTACTCTTAAAACATGCTCTGCTACTCCCATAAAATTGCTATGATTTCACGGAAATATTAAAAATACTTATTTAGAGAAAAATTAATTTAAAACTTTTCCATAATGTACTATGATATGCTCAACAATGACTGAAGAATAACTCAGAAAATACATTAAGTAAAATGTTCCTACTCAAAAAATTGACCATGTCAATAGTCAGAAAATATTCATGAAATAATTACCTAAATGAGAGATACTGATAAAAATGAGAGTATAGTGAAGAGAAAAATTATTGCAAACTGGAATGCTTAGCAAACTATGAGGGGAAGATTGAAGGAAGGGGAGGCTTTGACTGGAGAAGATATTCCAAAGCAAAAGATTTGGCAAAAGTTTTATGAAGAGAGTTTAATTCTGGAATAGTGAGAAGTTGGTCACCTTGTGGGATCAGTAATTTAGAGTCAAATTCTGGAGGATTGTAATGGAAACCAATAAAGGAAAGAAGGAAAAGTTGATTAAAAGTGGGGGAGGGGAAGCCATGTAAAGATCAAGGAAGGTTTTGGACTGAGATGGGGACACAGAATCAGGTGAACTCCGAAGTGAAGTTTCAAGAGAGCATTAACAATTGAAGTCACATTATGAAAGTCTAAGAAGAAAAACAGTTATGATAAATGGTGGCAGCAGGAATAGCCCATTCATCTGAGGAAAAGGAAAATTAGGGTCAAAGAAAGTTGTAGAGTTAAGTGTCTCTGTGTGTGTTCAGGATAGATAACACATTCTATAAAATGTGATCAAATGAAAATCAAACATCTGGCATGAATATATGGAACACACTATTTCACAAATATGATGAGCACTAGAATTTTATAATTAAAATGTACTATGAATCCCTTTGACAGCTGGTAGCCTGGTGTTCAAGGGATGTATTTTTGATAGATGGTAAAATTTAGATTCCTGTTTTCCTGCAATGGATAATTGCCATGAGTGACAATATGCCATTGACATTAGCAGTGTTGGGACAAGTTGGTACAATTACTATTCTGTTCACCAAATAGGTCTGTTATAGCATCTTTCTGCTTAGGTTCTGTGAGACTGAGGTGTGTGAAAACTCAGTATCCCTAAGAATGTGGAATATCTATTTTGTAATAGATATTTGTTATTTCATGTCTGTTTAGAATCTTTGCCATAGAAGTGGTTGATCAGTAGCCTTTAATATCCTGTGAACTCCTCCCACCACCCCAGTCAACCTAAAAGTTATCATGTGATTCAGTTTTGTCAATCAGATTCCCCAAACACCTGGTCATAGTGACGGGTGATCAGCTCAGGATAGATAGGCCTGTGACCAAGAAAAGTGATTAAAGCATCCTCAAGGTTTTCACTAGAGACAGCTACAGGAAAGAGGTAGAAACACCAATACAGTATACTAACACATATATATGGAATTTAGGAAGATGGCAATGACCACCCTGTATGCAAGACAGGGAAAGAGACACAGATGTGTATAACGGACTTTTGGACTCAGAGGGAGAGGGAGAGGGTGGGATGATTTGGGAGAATGACATTCTAACATGTATACTATCATGTAAGAATTGAATCGTCAGTCTATGTCTGACGCAGGATGCAGCATGCTTGGGGCTGGTGCATGGGGATGACCCAGAGAGATGTTATGGGGAGGGAGGTGGGAGGGGGGTTCATGTTTGGGAACGCATGTAAGAATTAAAGATTTTAAAATTTAAAAAATAAAAAACTAAAAAAAAAAAAAAGATTCACCATTTAACAAATTGAAACATATGCCTCCGTTGACATCACAGAAAGAATTTATATGCGATATCCCAAATCTGTAAGTGATCAAAATGTCTATTAATGTGAGAATAAATAACCGCTTTATAGTCACACACACACAAAAAAAGGAAAGAGGTATACTTTCATCTTATCTGAGATTACTATTAATAAGGTAAAAGGACAAATAAACCTGGACCTGTCAATTATGTCTGCAGTCGTATCACAGCGACATTCCTGAGAATGAAGCCAGTTCAGAAAAAGCAGAGCTGAGCAATAGAGAAAGACATAACCCTGATGAAATTGGCTTAGGTTCTGGGATCTGGCTGTGGTTGTACTTCTCGGTTACTTAATCCTGTATATTCCTTTCTTTCCCTCAGCTTACAGTCATTTGCTATAGAAAGGGTCCTGTTTAAAGGAACTAATGAGGACAATTGGGCATAAGGTAAGAAAGGAGCTTCCACACTGGTTCAGCAGTAAATAATCCACCTTCCAATGCAGGAGACATGGTTTTGATTCGCAGATTAGGAAGATCCTCTAGAGAAAGAAATGAAAACCCACTCAAGTATTCTTGTCTGGAGAACCCCATGGACAGAGGATCCTGGTGGCCTACAGTTCATGGGCTCCCAAAATCCATGGAGTTGCAAACAGTTGACTTGACTGAGTGACTAAACAATGACAAGGTAAGAAAAAATAAAGTATAAGCAAGAAGCATCATAACTCTATCCTTCTCTGAATACATAGAATATGTTAATATTCATTTCCATAAGAAATGCACACTTCAATCCCTACTGTGTGTTCCAGTCATTTATGTACTTATTTTTACTTCTGGTCCTAGAATGTGAGCCTTTTCAGAGCAGGGATAGTTTCTCAGTTTTTTTCTGACATTCTACTGTGTGGCATACACTGGAACAGGCCAACCCTCAGTCATCTTGAGCTCTTTCCCCTTGTTCATCTACCACTGCAGAGACTAGCAAGGGCCAAGTACTCACTTTCCTAATCTTTCTGTAGCTAGGAGTGATCCAATTTTGTCCAGTAAGATATAACTGGAAATATACCAAGAGAAATATTTTATTTTTGGACAAAAGAAAATATATATTTCTGGTATTCTTCTTCTTTCTTGGTGCTAGGAATGGAAATGCAAAGATGATGTCTTGAACTACAGCAGCCATATTGTGATAAGGAGGCATGAGCATGAGGGAAACAAAAAGCCAACTTAGTTAAAATAGCAATTCCACTGTTCGTGAAACTAACCAAACTTCTTTTTCTGAATTCAATTAACTAAAGTTGGACAGCTCATGTTTTCTAGGTCTTACCTTACCAAGTTACTGATTATGTCCCAAACTTAGAGTTTCTTAGATAGGCATGAACTTCAATCTAGATATTAATGTCCACCAATCAGTAGTTTTGAGGGCGGCAAAATTTTCTGTTGGAAAACACGTAAGCATTAAAATCAGAGGACTTGGGTTGATTTCTGTTGTCTGCAGATTACTGATTATATGATATGACCTCATAAAAGTCAATGATAGTGGGTTTTAGTTTTCTTTGATTATATGTGAGAATAAATTATGTTCCTTAAGTATTTCACAGTTTGCCTTGGAAATGAACAGAGATCTCTCTGTTGTTTTTGAGATTGTACCCAAGTACTTCATTTTGAACTCTTGTTGACTATGAGGGCTACTCCATTTCTTCTAAGGGATTCTTGCCCACATCAGTGCTAGGAAGACAATACTAAAAATCCTTCACCTAGGCCTCAACAGTACGTGAACCAAGAATTTCCAGATGTACAAGTTGGATTTAGAAAAGGCAGAGAAATCAGAGATCAAATTGCCACCACCATTGGATCATATGAAAAGCAAGGGAATTCCAGAAAAACATCTACTTCTGTTTCACTGACTATGCTAAAGCTTTTGACTGTGTGGATCACAACAAACTGGATAATTCTTAAAGAGATGGAATACCAGACCACCTTACCTACCTCCTGAGAAATCTGTATGCAGATCAAGAAGCAACATTTAGAAGTGGACATGGAACAACAAACTGGTTCTGAGTTAGGAAGAAATATATCAAGGCTGTATCTTGTTACCCTGGTTATTTAACTTATATGCAGAGTACATCATGTGAAATGCCAGGCTGGATGAAGTTCAAGCTGAAGTCAAGATTGCTGGGAGAAATATAAATAACCTCAGATATACAGATAATATCACCCTAATAGCAGAAAGATAAGAGGAACTAAAGACCCTCTTGATGAAGGTGAAAGATGGGAGAGAAAAAGCTGACTTAAAACTTGACATTCAAAAAAACTAAGATCATGGCATCTGGTGTGATCACTTCATGTCAAATGGGGAAAAAATGGAAAGAGTGACAGATTTTATCTTCTTGAACTCCAAAATCACTGAGGATGGTAACTGCAGCCATGAAATTAAATGATGTTTGCTCCTTGGAAAAAAAAAAACTATGAAAAAACTAGACAGTATATTAAAAAGCCAAGATATCACTTTGCCAACAAAGTTCAGGATAGTCAAAGCTATGGTTTTTCCAGTAGTCATGTATGGATGTGAGAGTTGGACCATAAAGAAGGTTGAGTGCCCAAACTGATGCTTTCGATCTGTGGTGCTAGAGAAGACTTTTTAGAGTCCTTTGGATTGCAAGGAAATCAAACCAGTCAATCCTAAAAGAAATCAACCCTGAATATTCACTGGAAGGACTGATGCTGATGCTGAAACTCCAATAATTTGGTGAAACAGTGGAAACAGTGGTTGACTTTATTTTTTTGGGCTCCAAAAAAAAAATCATTGCAGATGGTGATTGCAGCCATGAAATTAAAAGACACTTACTCCTTGGAAGAAAGTTATGACCAAACTAGACAGCATATTAAAAAGCTGCTGCTGCTGCTGCTAAGTCACTTCAGTCGTGTCCAACTCTGTGTGACCCCATAGATGGCAGCCCACCAGGCTCCTCCGTCCCAGGGATTCTCCAGGCAAGAACAGTGGAGTGGGTTGCCATTTCCTTCTCCAATGCATGAAAGTGAAAAGTAAAAGTGAAGTCGGACTGTTCGCAACCCCATAGACTGCAGCCTACCAGGCTCCTCCGTCCCTGGGATTTTCCAGGCAAGAGTACTGGAGTGGGGTGCCATTGCCTTCTCCAATATTAAAAAGCAGAGACATTAATTTGTCAACAAAGGCCCATCTACTCAAGGCTATGGTTTTTCCAGTGGTCATGTATGGATGTGAGAGTTGGACTATGTAGAAAGCTGAGCACCAAAGAATTGATGCTTTTGAACTGTGGTGTTGGAGAAGACTCTTAAGAGTCCCTTGGACTGCAAGGAGATCTAACCAGTCCATCCTAAGGATCAGTCCTGGGTGTTCATTGAAAGGATTGATGTTGAAGCTGAAACTCCAATACTTCGGCCACCTGATGCGAAGAGCTGACTCATTGGAAAATACACTGATGCTGGGAAAGATTGAGGGCAGGAGGAGAACAGGGTGGCAGAGGATGAGATGGTTGGATGGCATCATCACCTAATGGTCATGAGTTTGAGCAAGCTCTGAGAGATAGTGAAGGGCAGGGAAGCCTGGCATGCTGCAGTCCATGGGTTTGCAAAGACTGAGACACCTCTGAACAATTGAACAACAAAATTTCACAGTTTTGACATAATGATTAAGTATGACAATGTATGTGAATATGTCTTATAAAATATAAGATGCTAAACAAATATTATTTGGCTGTTACTTATTGATTCAACCTCCCCATGCAGAATGGAGCTATGTCTTATTCTTATGACAGTAAGGAACAGAGAACTTCTAAGAGAATATTATTAATTACCTATTTTTCATAAATAAACTTGATTATGAAGTAACATATTTAAGCAGAAATGCATTTCACTACAAAAATAATGCAATATTTTATTTGCAAATTGTATACTATAATAATGACCTGTTTATGTCCATCTTCTATAATGGTAAAAGAATAAAGGGGATGTCTGGAGATGATTGGTTTGTAATGTCATGAAACTCCAGATTCAGTGTGGTTATTCCAACAGTGCACAAGTGCTGACATTTTAAAATTAAGCACTGAATGATTATAAACCTCACAGGCTATTTTGATACTTTACTTGAAAAATAATATGGAAGAGTCTTTGACTATGTCTAAAATAATACCAGAAAAATCCAATATTTGTATAAAATTTCAAAGGATCAGCTGTTTAAACAATAGCTTGATTAAATATCAATACGTGTTTTGCAAGCATTGTAAAATTTACCCTGTTATTATCTCATAACGTAATTTTCAACTGGTAAACAGATTTTCCTGAAAGCAACCAAATTATAGTGTACTGTGTCCTTGTCCCAAAATGTAAAGTGTTCTACAAAACATTCCAGGGAACGTATAAGCTCCTATCTCTTGTCCTACACACCAAAGATCAGAAAGGTCATTTGGTTACTTTTAAAACAGTTTCACTCCAAAAATGCAAGAGAATTTATGTCTTTTTTAGTCTTATTCTTTACAAAACTTAAACTCTTTTCACTGTGCATTATCTAAAACAAATAACATAATACTATAACAAAATACAGACACCAAAAGAACATCTAGTAGATGGAAGATTTTATTCCATTTGAATATTTATTTTCCAATTTTTATATTTTCTTCCTCTACTGTAAAGTTTCCTGATTCTTTCAAATGTTATTATAAATGATTTCTGTTTTTTGCTTTTAAAAATATCTCTGGCCAATTGGACTGTAATCATTTACTGTTAGTTACTTAAAGAAGAACATATGATAAATATAGCTGTTTTGGGTTCAGTGCACAGTATGGATGGTTTACTTCTTTATTTAATTTGATTAAGAATAAAATATATAGAAATTCAAATATATTTAAAATGCAAGGTTTTCCAAAGTAAGGATTATGCTTTCTACTATTTTTGTAACTTTGTTATATTATTAAAATACTAGTCTGACAACTAGTACTGGGTTAGTACTTGTTTTATTTACCTATAGATCAATAACTTTCAGATATTGTTAGTACATCTACAGTTAAAAGTATTATTAAAAAAGTAAAAAATTTCCCAAAGAAATAATTGTCATTTTTGGTAATTCTTCTCTTTACTTACACATGATAGAGATTTAATTTTATAAATATCTATTAGTACTATAAATTCTGAAATTCTATTCACTCAACCCTGATTAATATAGAGAGCTAATGAGTAAATAGACTTTTTAGGCAGTGATAAGGGTTCAGGATGAATTTTCCTCATTATTGATACTAAATTGAAAATCAATAGTGTTTTTGCCCAGAGAGAAACAAAATTAAGTCATTTCAACACTAAATTGGTATTTATCTTTATTTTTTTTAATACTGAAGAACTGCTTTGATTTTTACTCATAAAATAAATTTCTTTTCATAAATTAAATTATTTTTCAACCCCTCTCCCCAACTTCAATGTTTCTAGTAAAAATGTATTACTATACATATATTGCTATATATAATAATGCATCTTCATACAAAATATAAAACAAAATTGTGTCTATACTATTTAGCTTTGAGCAATATACACTGTTAGGCTTCCAGGAGATAATAAGTATGCATATTTTAATATACTGTGTAAATTTTATAAAGTATATATTTTAAAAGTTGATTGAGTTTTCCTGTACTATTCCAATGATGTTTTGCAACAAATGAAAAAAAAAAAAGACAGGAAAAAATATTAGTGTACTTACCAGGCTGCCAAGAATTCTCCTTATGGATCCATGTAATGCCTGTAATTTCTAATGGGTTTCTTTTATAGCTTTTGGAATATTGCCATTGAATTTTCCCTTAATTTATTGTTAGACTGTTTCCAGTGGATTTCTCTCAGTGGTTTGCTGAACTCTCCTTAGCAAAGCTACTCTGAAGTCACCTGAGCCTTAGCCAGGAAAGGACTCTTTTGACCCACTTCCATAGGCTGTTGAGCTTAGCTCAGGGAATTGCTCCATCCTGACCAACAGAGCTCTTCCAAGTAAAGCCATTCTACATCCAAAGAATTGCTGGATCTCTCCCAGCACATTGGCAAACTCTGCTGGACTGTCCCCAGTGAAATGGCAGATTATAATCAGTTGGTGGCTGCCAGCAGAAATGGCAGCCCACACTACTCAAAGTCGACATCTTTCATGAGGTAATTTGGTGATGCAGGGGAAAAAATGTAGTCATGGTTATAACAAATTAATGCTTAGCATTAGGAAAGCTATTGCTCATCACAAACCCCCAATACAACCACCAAACAAATTCACAAATTAGAGCTGAATTACAGATTTCTCACACATCTTCCTTCTTTTACCCAGTTTTTCTTTCTCCAGAGCATTTATTTCAAATCTTAGTCTACTATTATAGCACCAAAATATATTTTAATCACTTTATTAGAGATTTATTTGCAAATACAGTTATTATATGTGATGACTTTTATCATTATTCATTATTGCTTCTACATTACTATAGATCCATTAATCATGATAATGGAACCTCCACACTTTTATTTTAGTTTGATATGTATTTTTAGTTTGCATATATTTTTTTGTTTGTTTCACAATGTTTAGTAAGCATGAGTTGAGCATTTCCTAAAAACCCTGGAGCCAAAACCATTCACTATTCCCTAGAATTACTATATAAGTTCCCTGAACAAAGCCTAGGACAATTGAATTTAAGAGAATATTTAATAGACAGGGCGAGCACATAAATCCCCTGTTACTCTTGTATTTTTTACTTGATAATTAGGAATAAACACTCTGATAAGTTTAGAAGAATTTTGACAACCTATTACTATTAGCCATAATTTGAAGATTTATCTTTGTAGTCAATGCATATATTTTTTGTTTCAACCCATAAATACTCTCAATCAAACATACTACTGGTGTAAACAAAAAGTTATTAAAAAATTTTTACACTTATGTAATTTCAGAATTATAGAAAAGTTCTAGAATAGTTTAAACAATTCCTAAGACCCTTTACCCAGATTCCACAAATCTTAACTTCCTATTTTCTTTTTGTCTCTCTAAAATATCTGGCCAACAAGTAAGGAATCCATCTGCAGTGCTGGAGATACAGGAGACATGGGTTCCATCCGTGGGTTGGGAAGATCCTCTGGAAGAGAAAATGGGAACCCACTGCAGTCTTCTTTCCTGAGAAATGCTATGGACAGAGGAGCCTGGCAGTCTGTATAGTCCACAGGGTCACAAAAAGAGTCAGACACAATTGAGTGATTAAGCACACAAAACATACACATATTATTTCTTTTACATTTTGAAAGTAAGTTGCAGATCTGATGTGTTTTTACTCATAAATCCTCCATTTTCTTTTTTTTTTTAAAACAAAAGCCCTCATCATTTGGCAAGCATCATGGTAATAATTATTGCAGATAAGAATCATAAGTGGATACTAAATTGGTGAGCAGAAATATCATGAGAAACAAGACAGTTGGACATGAGACTACAGAATCTATAATATCTCTCTACAAGACACTTATGAATCAAAAAAAAATTAATAAAGATTTTTACCACAATCTAAAGAAATATAGGGGCTTTGTCTTGGTTCTTGGCAGGTAACTTCTTAACTTTTGGAACTTTTTGAATAAGACTGTGCTTGTTATTCATGTTGGGCCCCGAGATGGTTTATGCTAACAAAGTGACTTGGGGTGAGAGCCAACCACTAACAAGAAGATAATTCAGGGTTGGGGCTGAAAGCCAGAAAGACCAATCATGAGATTATCAGACGGGGAGAGGGGACTGAGTTCAACCATGTACTCAATGATTCAACCAATCAGTCCTATTTAATAAAGCGTCAGTTAAAACTCTGGGCTCTGAAGCTTCAAAAAGCATCAGTGGTTGGCAGTACTCTGTGTTGTCACACTTCAGTGCTAAGGGAGTCACATTTTCCTGCTGTATGTTTAAACTTTTCTGGACTCTGCTTTGCTGGTTCTAATTTCTTTCCTTTGTCTAGAATAACCCACAAGTGTAATAGCTTTCAGTGAGTTCTGGGCGTCTTTCTAGTAAACTATTTAACCTGAAGGTGTTGTCGGGAACACCTATGTTTATGACCAGCTGGTCTGATGTGAGGGCAGTTTTGTGGGAACTGTTCCCTCAGACTTTGCTGTTTGATAAACTCACAGGAGTTGGTGTCAGAAGTCTTGGGCAGACTTGGCAGTCTGGACTACTAGGACCTTAACCTTGAATTCATCTTAACTCTAGATAAAAAAATGAAGACTTTTCATTGGAGAAACCTGACAGACATCACCTTAGCAAGTGACCAGAGTTAGCAACTGCTACAGTGACTAATACTGATATTCATGCACTTTTTCATATGGTACAGTAAGAAGGGCACCATATCACTTGTCTGTTATTCCCACAAAAATGCGTTAACTTCAATCTAGTTATGAAAAGACACTTGAAGAATCCAAAATAAGGGATAAACTTCACATTAACTGGCCAGGCCTCTTCAGCATCACGAGTTACTCAGTTCAGTTCAGTCGCTCAGTCGTGTCTATTTGCGACCCCATGGACTGCAGCATGCCAGGCTTCCTTGTCCATCACCAACTACCAGAGTTTACTCAGACTTATCCATCGATTCAGTGATGCCATCCAACCATCTCATCCTCTGTCATCCTCTTCTCCTTCTGCCTTCAATCTTTCCCAACATCAGGGTCTTTTCCAAGGAGTCAGTTCTTAGCATCAGGTGGCCAAAGTATTGGAGTTTCAGCTTCAGCATCAGTCCTTCAAATGAATATTCGGGGCTTATTTCTTTTAGGATAGCTTGGTTGAATCTCCTTGAAGTCCAAGGGACTCTCAAGAGTCTCCTCCAACACCACAGTTCAAAAGCATCAGTTCTTCAGGACTCAGCTTTCTTTATAGTCCAACTCTCACATCCATACATGATCACTGGAAAAAGCATAGCTTTGATTAGACAGACCTTTGTTGGCAAAGTAATATCTCTGCTTTTTAATATGCTGCCTAGATTGATCATAGCTTTTCTTCCAAGGAGCAAGCGTCTTTTAATTTCATGGCTGCAGTTACCATCTGCAGTGATTTTGGATCCCCCCAAATTAAAGTCTCTCACTCTTTCCATTGTTTCCCCACCTATTTGCCAGGAAGTGATGGGACCAGATGCCATGATCTTAGTTTTCTGAATGTTGAGTTTTAAGCCAACTTTTTTACTCTCCTCTTTCACTTTCATCAGGAAGCTCTTTAGTTCTTCACTTTCTGCCATAAGTGTGTTGTTGAGTTTCTCAACAAGACTACAGATTTGGAGACATGACTCCTCAGGGTATATGGAATCTCAGATTGTAATCCAGACTACAAACAGAACTTAAAAGGGACAGTTGGTGAACTCTGATTATAGTTTATGGATTAGTTAATACTATTAAATCTATGTTGATTTTCTGTTTACAGAAAAATAATTGTAAAAAATATGCATTATTTAGGTAAATGTTATCATTAGGGGAAACTGAATAAAGGATTTATAAAATTCTGTCTACTATTTTCTAGTTTCTAAATAAACCTTAGGTATTTCAAATTGAAAAATTGAAAAATTGAAATTATCAAGAGAAATGTCTTAGTTATCCATAGCACAATTATAAAACTTAGAGAATTAACACTGATGCAATATTTAGTGAATTTATAGACCTTGCTCAAAGTTAATCGATTGTCCCCATAATGTCCCCTTAAGCCCATTTTGGAAACAGGAAATGGAACTGTATGAAGAGTGCTCACCTTACAATTATAAACATAAGGGACTTCCCTGGCTGTCCAATGGTTACAACTCCTTGCTTCACAGCCGGGGGGTTACAATCCCTGATTGGGGAACTAAGATTCTACAAGTTGCACAGCATGGCCATAATAATAATAATAGCCAATTATAAAACATGACAAAAATAGATGAACAGTGAAAATTTTGATGCTCATTGTTCTTATATTGTAAAATACAATAAACAATATTTGAGCCAAGAATATATATGATGTAAGCCAACAAACTGCTTTCATTAGTAGCATCAAAAAACTTTCTTTGGGGAAAGCTGTCCCCTGCTTCTGCTCCAACCCACCTCAAAAGTTGAACAATTTTACCTTGAACCTTGAATATAATTATATTCTTCATAATCATCTCTATAATTCAAGCAATTAGTTATCACAACTTATTTGTTTTCTGGCTTATAATTATGTGTAATCTTGTATATGTTACTGATATTGCTGAGTCTCAATTTCCTTTTTTTCTGGAAAATTGAAAATTTAATTCATACCATACAGGATTTTATGTGATTAAATGTGATAATATATTTGAAGAACTTAGTAGAATCCTGGGCTTCCCTAGTGGCTCAGATGGTAAAGAATCTGCCTGCAATGTGAGAGACCTGGGTTCAGTCCCTGGGTTGGGAAGATCCCCTGGAGGAGGGCATGGTAACACACTCAAGTATTCTTGCCTGGAGAATCGCCATGGGCAGAGGAGCCTGGCGAGCTACAGTCCATGGTGTCACAAAGAGTCAGGCATGACTGAGCAACTAACAAGCACACACACACACACACACAGTAGATTTCTAAACACACCAGGGGCTCAACAGATGGGTTTCTCTACTCCTTTTACATCCCAAAGTGAACACTTTAATGCCGGATGGCTAGTTTCTCACATCAACAGAACAGATTATAACAAAGGGCAATGAATTGCAATCTACTGAATAGCATCAGCCTTCAAAATGCCTGAAATTTCCCTTGATGACTTATCCCATTGTGCTTATGCATTCTCCACCTAAAACACTTCTATTAAGACACATAGTGATATCAGAGTTGGGAACTGGTTGGAAAAACAAAAATGTCAATGACAAAATGTAGGTGAGAGTAGTAAATGCGATAGGAGTCAACATGTTTCACACTCTGTAATCTAATGTTTGGACCAAAGTAGACAGTGTTTTTGTGGTTTCCTAAAGTATTTTTCCCTACTCCTATTCCTACCCTATGCCTCACCCTCATATGTAGCTTACAGTATTCATCGTGTCAATCTGGGTGTTGGATTTCTTAAAAAGCATTTTTGGGGTTCATTTAAAAATAATTTTAGCACTAGATTTCATAAAATTTATTGCACAAAAAAACAAGATGGAAATATGGTCCAAAGTCAAATTCAAATGATAGTGATTATTATAGACACTGGTAACTAATAACAGATCCCTGTCACTGAACTTATGTAGACATAGTAGACTGAAAACTCAAGAGTAATGGACTTTTTTTCTCTAGGAAACTTATTTTCACTTGAGAACCAAGAAAGATGCAGTCCAGTTTGAATATAAAAGGAAATACTTATAGCATATTAAATTGCTTTAAAAAATGGCAAATGTAGGGACTCCCCTGGTGATCCAGTGGCTATGACTCTGAGCTCTCAATGCTGGGGCCTTAGGTTTCATCTCTGGTCGGGGAGTTAGATCCCACATGCCACAACTAATTCCTTCAGTTCAGTTCAGTCCCTCAGTCGTGTCCGACTCTTCGCAACCCCATGAATCGCAGCACGCCAGGCCTCCCTGTCCATCACCAACTCCCAGAGTTCACTCAGACTCACGTCCATCGAGTCCGTGATGCCATCCAGCCATCTCATCCTCTGTCGTCCCCTTCTCCTCCTGCCCCCAATCCCTCCCAGCATCAGAGTCTTTTCCAATGAGTCAACTCTTCGCATGAGGTGGCCAAAGTACTGGAGTTTCAGCTTTAGCATCATTCCTTCCAAAGAAATCCCAGGGCTGATCTCCTTCAGAATGGATTGGTTGGATCTCCTTGCAGTAAGACCTTACACAGCCAAATTAAAAAAAATAAATAAATATTAAGAAAAAATAGCAAATGTATATCAGCCCTGCCCTGTGCTAGATATTCCTTTAAGCACTTCAACATGTATTAACCCATTTAATCCTCATAGCAACCCTAACTATTGTCCTTGTTTTATAGACAAGGAAACTGAGACTCAGAGAGGTGAAACCAATATGCCTACAGTTATTAAATGACAGAGCTGGGATTTAAATTAAGAGGATCCCGTCTGGAGGCCAAGGCCTTAACCCTCATTGTAACACTACCACTTGGCAAGCTTGTTTTGATTATTACTATGTCCTCAGGCAGATTTAAACCCTCCACTTTACAATGAGGCAATGGAGTATCAGATTTTTTGTATCTTGTCAAGATACCTGCAACAGGATGGAGCCGAGATATAAACAAGGATTTTTCGGATTTAAGAGTGTGTATTCCTCTATACCTTGTTCCATTTGTCTTGTGTTTCTTCTTCTTCCCTCATCAGTGTGATTTTTATTTCATGTCTCTTGGCCGGGTAACATGCCTGGAAAACTTTCCATAGGATTCTCGTTCCTGAGAAATACTTACGTTTTTAACAGAGTTTTTTTTTTTTTTTAAGACTTACTGAGCTGTTTTATTGGAGAAGGAAATGGCAACCCACTCCAGTTTTTTTTGCCTGGACAATCCCAGGGACGGGGGAGGCTGGTGGGCTGCCGTCTCTGGGGTCGCACAGAGTCAGACACGACTGAAGCGACAGCAGCAGCAGCAGCAGAGCTGTCTTAGGAGCTGCCAGCCTCAAGTGGTGGTGCTTTGATGATAACCATCTTCAATTCAATCATTCATTCACTCACCAAAATTATTAAATACCTGTGATGAAACGTCTATGTGGAATTGCTCAAGGTCTTCGCAGGTTCCTGGGAGCATGCTAGGCATTGTAACTTAACTAAAGTTAAGTCCAGGTTTTAAGAATTCATAGCATAGGAAAGGATCTTTCTCATTCAAAGATACTGCTTGCTTAATTTCTTGTGGGTATAGCAGGCAGACCTGACTCTGCTGTACAACCCCAGCCTCCATACCTTCTCAACTAATCCCAGAACATGATCTATGAAGGGCACTTTGCTTTCCTCACAGCCACAAGATAACAAAAGCAGAACACGCCACCAATAACCCCAAAGTGACCTTTTGGTCTCTCAGTGTTTCTTATATCATACTCTCAGGAAGACAAGAGAGTAAAGAATAATAAGGAGAAAAACAATTAATACTTCTGGCTGGCTAAGTGCTTCACACTTCTCTTTCCAGCCAGCCATGATCTTGTGAAGTAGGCAAATTTATTATTTGCATTTGCTGAAAATAGAAACACAGACACAGAGAGTTCAGCAAGTTGCTCAAGGTCAAATGGCCCGTGGTGGCACAAGTGGCATTTTAAGCAAGGAAGTCGGAGGCCAGAGCTTAACTTCTTAGGCACTGAAGTAAAATATTTAATAAGAAAAGTGATACCTGCAGTCTCATTTTGCCAGGATCTTAAAATAAGGGACATAGAAATATTAAAAATCCATTTGAGAAACATCATAAAAGGAAATAAAAGTACAGTGCCAACTAATTAAGAGTATCCTCTGGACCAGGAAGGAACCTTTATTGATTACCTGTTAGGGTGTTGGTGCTTTATATTTTTCCCTTAATCCTGCCTCCCGCCATGGGCTGTAGTGGAGTCAGGTACTGGCACCTCACAGAGCTCTGGAGCTAGTCTCCCCTAGCTCCCCTCCACACTTTATTACAGTCACAACTTTTGAATTCACAGTTTGTATCTAGCAGGCTGAAACTCCTTGAGGACAGGCAATATTCATGTTTCTATCTCTAGTGACCGGACAAGACTAATTTGCAGAATGAACACAGGAGCATAGGAGAAAAGTCAACAACAACCTCAGATATGCAGATGACACCACCCTAATGGCAGAAAACAAAGAGGAACTAAAGAGCCTCTTGATGAAGGTGAAAGAGGGGAGTGAAAAAGCTGGCTTAAAGCTCAACATTCAAAAACTAAAACCATGGCATCTGGTCCAATCACTTCATGGCAAAGAGGGAAAAATGGAAAACAGTGACAGACTTTATTTTCTTGGTCTCCAAGATCACTGCAGATGGTGACTGCAGCCATGAAATTAAAATTTGCTTGTTCCTTGAAAGAAAAGCTATGACAAATCTAGACAGCATATTACAAAGCAGAAGCATTACTTTGCCAACAAATGTCTGTCTAGTCAAAGCTATGGTTTTTCCAGTGGTCATGGACGGATGTGAGAGTTGGACCATAAAGAAGGCTGAGCACCAAAGAATTGATGCTGTTGAACTGTGGTTTTGGAGAAGACTCTTGAGAGTCCCTTGGACTACAAGGAGATCAATCCTAAAGGAAGTTAAACCTGAATATTCATTGGAAAGACTGATGCTGAAGCTGAAGCTTCAATCCTTTGGCCATGTGATACGAAGAGCCAACTCCTTAGAAAACACTTTGATGCTGGGAAAGATTGAAGACAGAATGAGAAGGGGCTGGTATCGGATGAGATGGCTAGATGGCATCACTGACTCAAAGGACATGAGTCTGAGCAAACTCCAGGAGTTGGTGAAGGACAGTTAAGGAAATTGTCACAGGAAGCCCCTACATCTGGTTCACGCTACACAGCAGGTACCTGAAGAATGAACGACAACCTCATGTCTGTTTGCCTCTACATCTTGTGATCTTCAGGTGAGTTTAAAGAGATGGACAGATTTGTAAACCAGTTAGCACAGAAATCTGTGTCAGGGCTGAAAGAAGTGAGTGGTTTCAAGGCATGAAAGTTTCTTATTCTAAGCAGAAAAAAGAAAACTTAGTTGTTGTTTTTTTTAAGCCTCAGGAACATGAAAAATAACTGGAAAGGAACCATTCCATGGGGGAAGGGATCAGAGTCTGGATTTAGTACTTGCTACACAATGGCACCCCACTCCTGTACTCTGGCCTGGAAAATCCCATGGACGGAGGAGCCTGGTGGGCTGCAGCCTATGGGGTCACAAAGAGTCAGACACGACTGAGCGACTTTACTTTCACTTTTCACTTTCATGCTTTGGAGAAGGAAATGGCAACCCACTCCAGTGATCTTGCCTGGAGAATCCCAGGGACGGGGGAGCCTGGTGGGCTGCCGTCTATGGGATCGCACAGAGTCAGACATGACTGAGGCGACTTAGCATCAGCAGCAGCACACAATGAGAAAGTTACCACTGCTTTTGTCTGGTCATTCTTCACATTTGAGACTCTGCTGACTGTCGTGGGCTTTGTTTAAGAGAAGCAAACAGAAATTAAAAGACCGCCTCCCTCATATCACGGCTAAGTGAAACGTGTGTCCAATCCCAGGTTCACAAATACAGAAGGAAATGCAGTTAGCTTAGTATTTTAATAGGTCTTTGGTGATTGATTTGGAGTCTATTTTTCTGAGTCAGATTAATCCAAAGCCCACCAGGTCCACCCCGGCCTGCACACTTCTCCACGAGGCTCCGGCTGCACCTCTGAGCCTAACCAGCACCTCCAGGCACAATATTTTCCTTGGTTGACTTGATCTCACTTTCTTCCTCTGAGCAGCTCTGTGGCAATTCAGAGGTGAAAAGACAGATAATTGGATGGTGGAATTGGATCCTGTGTGATTGCAAAGTTAAAAAAGAAATTCCTTCAGTATGAACTTGGAAGCGAAATGGAAACCCGACAAACAAAACTCTCTATGTCCAGCAAATGAAGCCAAAGGGAGGTTTGCAACCCGCCTGGCTCTATGTGGACGTGACAAGGCCACTGGCCAGAAAGTTCACAGGCAGTACTTCATTTAGATGCAATGTTGCTATCAATCCCTTCAAGTTAAAAATTCAATCTGTTATTTCCCCACCTGCTTACTCAGTATCCTAGACATGCTACAGATACACATAGGAAAAGTGATGTAAGCACAAAATTCTTTATTAGTTTTTGTCAATGCAAATTTTCCTTAATGTTTACAGAAAATAAATCAGGATAAGCAAACATTTCTTAAATTCACTTTGGAATGACTAGATGTTTTGCCTAAACTACCAGATAAATTTTTGACCTTCTGCCTACTTCTTTCAGGCTACATCACAAATAATACTTAATATGTCTTAAGTCAGCCAAATGCAAGCAGAAATCTGGCACATTGAATAGCCATTTATTCTGAATGGATGGATAATGGGATGGGACACTCAATTTTTAAAACCATGTTTACAGAACTTACCACTCAAATTAAACAATAGTTATTGATTGTACTGTGGTCAAAGAATTGTGCTAGCCACCACCACGGAATACCCAAGATGGAATAGACACAATTCCACAATAGGTAACTCAACAATTCTGCTGATTTTTATCTCTCAAGTTTCTTCTGTTGCTTAAGAAACTTAGTTAATTAAATCAAATTAGGTTGCAAATTACAAAGAACAATCAAACTAGATCTTGGCCGATGATGAAAACTACCAGTATTTCTCTATTAATTTCACTATTGAGATGTACACACTTTAACTCAGTCATTCTAGTATGCTACTTCATTTAATCACAAACATAAACACTTCAAAAACAGACTTCTTTTTTCCTGGGGGACGTTGTTACCAAATTTTAGATGTATATTCCAAATTGACTTCCGAGGTGGCAAGACAAGCTTGGAAATACCCCGGTAGACCCATAAACTGTGGTATGCCTGCGCAGCATAAACTAGATATATCTACTTTAACATATTACCACAAATATAGTGGCTTAAAACAACATCCATTTATTATCTGTAGGTCAGAAGTCTGATATGGGTCACAGAAAGCTAAAAAGTAAGTGCTGGCGGGCTGCGTTCCTTTCTGGAGGTCTCGGGGAAAACTTTTTTTTTTTTAATTTTTCCTATTTTTAAATTTTTTTAGAGGCTTATATTTTTGGCTTGTGGTATCCTTTACTCCGCCTTCAAAGCTAGCAGGGTCATCTCTCTCATGCTTTGTAGAGTCACATCTCCCTCTGACCACAGCGTGGAAATACATTAAAGGATGCATGGATTAGGCTTGGTCCACCTGGCTAAGCCAAGGTAATCTCCCCATGTCAAGATCTCTGTGCTGTGTTCAGTCGCTTCAGTCATGTCCGACTCTTCGCGACCCTAGGGATCGAACCTGCATCTCCTGTGTCTCCTGCATTCCAGGCAGATTCTTTACCCTCTGAGCCATCTGGAAAGTACAAATAACCATGCCCAAATAACACGCATGCATGCTGCATTGCTTCAGTCGTGTCCAACTCTTGTGACCCAATGGATGGTAGCCTACCAGGTTCCTCTGTCCATGAAATCCTCCAGGCAAGAATACTGAAGTGGGTTACTGTGCCTTCTTCCAGGAGATCTACCCAATCCAGGGATCGAACCCACATCTCTTAAGTTTCCTGCTTTGACAGGTGGGTATTTTACCACTAGTGCCACCTGGGAAAGCCCTCAAGATCTCTACCTTTAGTCCCATTTGTAAAATCTCTTTTACCATGTACGTATTCATATATTCTAGGGAATAGGATTTAGGATGCAGACATTTTTTAAAGAAGTAGTATTCTATCTACCACAATAAAGGTTTTTTTAAGTGATAGTATTATAAATCCTAACTCATACTCAAGAACTTTGATAATTTTAACTAATTTTTGCTCATTCATTCATTCAATCACACATTTAGGAAACATTAAAAAAGTAGTTATTATGACTTTCCTGGTGGTCTAGTAGTTAAAAATCTGCCTTGCAATGCAAGGGATGTGGGTTTGATCCCTGGTCAGGGAACTAAGCTCCCACATGCCTTGGAGCACCTAAGCCCGTGGGCCACAACTAAGTAATATTCAACTGATAAAAACATTAGTCCATTCACTGTTGCCTCTTTCAACCTTTGACGTCTGACCTTTGCTTTCTACCTTTAGGAACTCTTCTCTCGGCACGAAATACCACGTTTTGTCTAACATAAGTTAAAGTTTCTAAATAAATTAGTCAAGACTCATTCCAAATACTGCATCCTGTATAAAGTTTTTTTGATAATTCCATCTGAAAGCAAATCTCATCCTCAGACTTTACACTTTGTATTTAGAATTTATTAAACAACATTTGAGCTTGCTTAAAGTTCTTGTATATACTCCTTTTCTTTCATAGGGATCGAAAATCCCTTTCAATTCTGGAGCATTTGTCTTTGAACTAGGAGGACCCACGCATCATGGCCATCAGTATATACTGGCTTACTATACATATTTGTGAAAACTTTCTTTGTAATAATGTATTTACTTATGACTTAAAACAGTAGAAGACATAAAGAAATTTAGTTTTATTTCAGTTTTACCTTAAATCTACATGAAGGAAAATTGTAAGAAAAAGTACAAAGTAAATTAATTGCAGGTTAAGGCCTCCATAGCAAGAAAAATCATGTGATTTGCCAATTTATGAAGCCAAAATGGAGAGTTATGAAGAAATTTCCCCACAGATCTCTTGCTGCTGCCAAAGCCGACAGCCAAAATGAGGTTTATAGTCACTCATATTTTTCAACAATGTGTCTCACATTGCCAATATAGAAATGTCTCTTCTATGACCTTGAAAATGTCCTCCATCTCTTTATCAGTTTTTTATCTAGTAAAATTAGATTCTTTTCTTTTACAGTAAGTTTTCACCCAAATCTATAAAATATAATTTTCATTGATAAGAAAAAATGCTTTTTTTTTTTCATTTTCTAAATCAGGAAACTGAAGTAGTAAAGAGCTGGAGGCTGTATTTGAGACATGTGCATATAAATAAATTGTGCTTTAAGGATCTCTATAAATGCTCTTTCACATTCATATTTATTCTAACAATTGCCATTACTTTACCTACCTGTTGAATACTGGTCATGCCATGTGCTCTGTTTTCTTTAACATCATTTTGGGTAAATTATACAATTTCATCCACTTAAGAACACTTGTGTGGGTGTTGATTACAACATTTTTTGAAATGTGTCTTTATATAACAAAGCACATTTTTAGAAGTTCCATCTTTAATTTAAAAAGGAGGCCAGTTAATTGTCTGATTTTGACTCATGTTCTCATTCTTACTTAGTTTAAAATCTCTCATTAAGGGTTTGCCAAGGCAACATAATTTCCTTTTTATAACAGACATAACAATTTAGAAAAACTATGAGGATATCTGGCTGTAATGATCATTTAGATCCATATTAGAAGATCAGTTTTAGAAGCTCAAAGCAAAAGGAAATTAACATGGGGACTTTGGTGTCAGACCTACTGTGGATATAAACCCTATCTCTGTCATGAACACTAGATGTGGATCCTTTAACTCTTTATTCCTCAGTTTCCAGATCTGGAAAATGGGAATAACAAGAACTTCACAGAGATGTGATAAACAAATGAAGTAATATAGGGAAAGTGCTCAGATGGCTCCTGACATACGAGGACTAATTAAATCCTAGGTATCACTTCATCCTTATGATAAAATAATTCCTTTGTAAAAACATTTTCAAAGGGCAATGAATTAAAATGAAAATGTGATCTTTACCAAACTTGACCCATTTTGCTATTGATTCAATTTATGGTTAAGTTTATTGCAAAAATTTCTATAGATTACTTTTTTTTAGGTCAGGGAGATAGTTTTACTTAATACAAAGAAGTAAAATATGTAACAACATTAACTTGGATTCAGAAAAAACAACATACATATTGATTTTTCACAGTAGGAACAAATACTAGTAACAAAACTCCCCAGACCTTCACCATCGTTTTAACATCATAATCTAGAATGGATGATATTTTATAAAAACATCATCAACAACAAATTTAAGAAAGAAAACCAACTTGCTTTATCAATATGAAGTTGATAAAGTGTTTTTGATCTTTTGGATATCTCTAATATGACTTTAAAAAAAAAAAAACAACAAAGTCAATGCAATGTATTTCCTTTTAAGAGGAAAACCATCTTCTGTTTCTTGATTTAAAAAAAGAAAAAGAAAGAAAAACACAGGAACACCAGTTTTAATGTTGTGGCCTACCCAGCTGACACTGTCCTTTTGGAAAGCCAATGACTTGTTAGTACCCCTAGCAGCCGTGTGAACAGATGCGTCCCTGACAGGCGATGGATGGTCAGGGTCCATCTGGCCAGTGCAGCTCGGACAGAAATGATGTATACAGCTTCATCAGCGAATGACTGTCATCAATCGTGGGCCATGGGTAGCGTAAATGACAGCTATGCTGCAGCTGAGACCCCAGGTGTGAGACTGAGGAGGACTGATTTAAGAATGCTGGGTAATCAGGAATGTATAGGCTCCTGGACTGTAATTTGTATCTTTAACCTCCTATAAATATCCCACTATATTGTAGCAGGTATGTGTTTTTTTAGTGTCTCATCATGAAATTAGCTTCAAGATGACGGCTGTTCTTTGCTCCCTTTTAACTACGGATGACTTCAGTTCCCTGCCTCTATTACCAAATGCATGAAAGGTGCTGTATGCTGTGCCCCACAGTTTAATTATTACCTCATTGATTTTTCATGTATTTCAATTTTCTCTTCTTTAAGTCACAGTGGCTGTCCTGTTGGGGCAATGTTTGTTTTCCTTTCCAAGATATCCTTATGGAATCACTTGGAGTCAAAGATGTTTTTGTTTGCCGGTTCTCCTCCCTCATCCTGTCTCCACCCCTCCTCTGGAATGTCTAACTCTATCAGTCTGGAGATGGGCCTGCACAAGCAGACAATCCAGGAAGAAACCTTCCTGGTTTGTACAAGGGCTTAAAAAGGCAACCGTATTCCCCTGCTTACTCATCAACAAAAGGTACCTGATTTCTAAATGGTCTCTCTTTAGTATGCATTAAAGATCATGCATAATTTGCATCTATTAGCATTTTATTATACCACTGGCACTGGGGAAAGGAAAATGAAAACAATTATTGTATCCTCAGAGGACATTTCTTTACTTATAACTATTTTACAGTAAATCATTTTTGTTTATCAGTTTACTGGATACGGCAAATGCAGAAACACTGGAGACAGAGAGGGTTCTAAAAGCCTAGGAATTTATAGAGCGGCTCCACATGTTTCCACTGAAAGCTCTTCAAATACTTCTAACTCATTAAAATGAATTATGTCAATTACCACCAGTAGATCTGGAAAACATTTGTATCTGTTGGAAGAGCACTTTTTTCTCTTTAATACCACAGAAATTCAGTCCAGCTTGATACAAACAAGTTAATGCAGCTTAAATAACATCTAGGTGAAATAAAAGGAGGCCGCCCTTATAAAAGAAGAATCCCCTCCTTAAAACAGGAGTAAATTTGGCTCTCTGATATTCTGACCATGAATTAGGGAGTCAGACATTTAGAGGAGAACTCAAGAGATCACGTGGCCCATTCCACGCCTGTTGAAAGGATATACCAAAACCATCTCAGACCCAGGAAAGGTTATTCTGTTTTTAACATACTCTGCGGGAGAAGTAGCATAAGAAACAATGATGCAACTCTCCAGCCTCCTTTCAGCCCATGCTAATAGGTTAGTAAAAGCATGATATTTCTAACATTTTCCACTGGTCTTAGCAATATCCAAGGCCCATATCTTAGTCCAGAAAAAAATAGGATTCATCTGTTTCCATTATTTCTTAAGGAAATGTCTTCAGCATTATTTTAAGCCTAAATAAAAATGTCTTAAGCATTATTTTATTGATCAGTGCAAAACTAATACATCCTACTCTAAGAATTGTAAATAAAAATATATAGTTATAAGGGGCTTCCCAAGTGGCACTAGTGGTAAAGAATCTGCCTGCCAATGCAAGAGACATAAGACTTAGTTTCGATTCCTGGGTTGGGAAGATCCCCTGGAGGAGGGCATGGCAACTCACTCCAGTATTCTTGCCTGGAGAATCCCATGGACAGAGGAGTCTGGCAGTCTACAGTCCATACAGTTGCAAAGAGTCAGACAAACTGAAGCATCTTAGCACACAGGCACACATAGTTCTATAAAAGCAGAAGCAGAGAAAATGTCATAACTAGGCTGTTATTCTGTTTTTGGAGACAGATTTTAAGAATGTAAAGTGTCAAATAGTTTGTGAATTATAAAGTAGCATTAGAATTGTAGAATCACCACATAAATTAGCACTCATGATGGTGTTGAGAGATAGGGGTAGAAGAGAGACAGAGATAGAGACAGAGAAAGTAATAGAAAGGAAGAAAAGAAGTCTTACTGAGCTAAAAAAAAAATTACTACAGACATTTTGTTTTCAGGCCTGAGAAACATCTTGAACATAGCCTCAAGGATAGAATAGTATATCTGTCACTACTAAAGATAACATATCAACTAAGGCCTGCAGTTTGGAAATAAAACTGAACAAATTAATAGAAGTCTGCTTATATGGCTGAACAGAAATCTGAAAATTTGTATTTCAGGATTGTAACAATAAACTTAAATGATGGAAGAGGTCTTTCAAATATAATTAATATTGTAGTTCTCAGCAGTGATCTTTGGTTCACAAATATTTTTATGGGTTTAGATATCTGCTAAAAGTGAATTTCTTCCAATAAAAAATGACGATCTTGACCCTAAAAGGTCTTAACTTCATGAATTTTCTAACTGATTTGGCTTAAGATATTACTTGTTATTTAGACGGCCTATATAATATTAGGATGATGAATGTAGATTTTACAGAGCATAATTTAGTAGATATTTATGGACAAGGAATGCTTGTACCACTATTTTCAACCTAATGTATCCATAATTTCTATACTAAAGGTTCTCAATATGCATTTATCAGTAAGAATTAGTATTTTCATCTGAGACCCTAAGAGGCATTCACTAGTTCTGACCCAGTTTCCTTTCTCTGTCCCATCACTGAGTTGGGGAGGATTTTTCATTTGTTGGATACTCTCATACCTACAGGGAAAGAGTATGCTTGGACAGACACTTCTGCTAGGGGGATTCACTGCCCTTCCCATGTACTGTCCTCTAAAAACCAAATTCTGATAAGGGTTAAGAACAAATGATAGAATCTTCTAGAAACACAATTTAAACATTTTGCTCTCTTAGTAAGTATTCTGGGATATTTCCTGTTCAGTTGTTTTTTTCTTTTGGAATTTCATGAAACTGTGGTTGTATCTCAGAAGTGATTTTTTCATCTCTTTTGAATGGCTTTCTGAATCTGCACAGACCTAGCAGGACTTAGTAGGATCAGCCAGGGTTCAGGGAAAAGGAGACATGAAGGTCCTACAAGTCTGGTTCCAGTTTAGGCATCTGGAGTCTTAGGGATGCCATGGTTTACTGTAGGTAAAATACTCAGTTCAGTCACTCAGTCGTGTCTGACTCTTTGTGACCCCATGGACTGCAGCATGCCAGGCCTCCCTGTCCATTACCAACTCCCACAGTTTACTTAAATTCATGTCCATTGAGTCGGTGAAGCCATCAACCATCTCATCCTCTGTTGTCCCATTCTCCTTCCGCTTTTAATCTTTCCCAGCATCAGGGTCCTTTCAAATGAGTCAGTTCTTTGCATCAGGTGGCCAAAGTTGGAGTTTCAGCTTCAGCATCTGTCCTTGCAACGAATATTCAGGATTGATTTCCTTTAGGATGGACTGGTTGGATCTCCTTGCTGTCCAAGGGACTGTCAAGAGTCTTCTCTAATACCACAGTTAAAGAATAAGGAACAATATAGGGATCTGAGGTAATAACATGTCTATTTGTCTACAGAATCATTTGGAAACATGAAGTAGCTAATGAATGATTTAAGATTCCTGGCAGTACTAATGTTTTGTCTCTCTATTTGAAAACAAAGGAGGGATTTCCCTGGTGGTCCCGTGGTGAAGCCTCCGAACTTCCACTGCAGGTGTCACCGGTTCTATCCCTGGACAAGGAACTAAGATCCCGCATACTGCCTGGCACAAACAAAAATAAAAACAAAACAAATAACAAGCACAAAAAAAAACCAAAGAAGAAACATCCACTTTCCAGAAGGCATTTCAGGATCAAGGAAGAGACTCAGACCCTCCATTGTAATGGTACCAAATAGTTTCTTGTTTTGAGGTACCATAAGGACTACTGAGGACTTTTTCATCTATGCTTAGGTGTATGATTACTTGAAATAATTTATGGAAGTTTATTTTTGCTCTTGAGAAGGAGATGGAAAAAGTCTATAATTCATTCAAGCCAGCATAGACTTATACGTCAAGCGCTTGAAAGAAATAAGCAGAAGTTTAAAGGTAATTCTAAAATATTATTTGTTTGATCACTTCCCTTAAGGGAAAATTATGGATAAACTGTGAGGACAGACACATTTTTATTTAGACAGGGACATAGGAATCAGCAGCAGACGTACCTGAGCTGATTATTGGGAATGCAGTTTAAATCAATTTCCAATGAAGACAGGCACATAAATTTGAAATTCTTTTAATTCTGTTTGCAAAAAAAAAAAAATCATAAAGTAACCATATGTAGATAATATACAGATCACAAACAAATTTTTTTTTCTTTAGATTTGGATGTTTACAACAGAATCAAGCACAATGTAAGAGCCTAATCAATGTTAGTTAATTATATGATCAGGTTTAAAAAAAAAATCCAAGTTACTGACTTCATTACATCAAAAGTTATGCAAATTTTATATTATGTAGCTTTGTTTCACTCTTTAAATAGAAAAATCTAAGGCTAATACTATGGGCTGACTGGAAAGTGAACTGTCCTACTAATTCATAATGATTACCTTTGAGTCCTAGTCCAAATGGTGGCCAACCTTAAGAAATGAGCAGAGCTGGCAATTAGGTGGCCCTGAGCACAATTCCCCAGAAAATAACAGCTACAATGCAAGAAAAATGAGAAATGCGATCTTTACCTTGTTTTGGATTTAATGATTTTTAAATAACCTAAAAAGTGTATTAATATTATCCAGAAGAGGTTTTTTTTTTGTTTGTTTGTTTGTTTGTTTTTTTAAGATGTTGGACTTGGTTTCTATTGGAATCATGTCATCTTCCAGCTTCGGAAACTTAAGTAAATGGACCAAGAGAAATGGACACATTTAGCAGTTCTTTTTCAAGTCCAACACCCTTTAGCCAAGCACCAGTGGAGCCCAACATCATGGCACATTTCCCCACAATATACTAACACTCAACTAGCACCTAGGAGGGAAAAGAGTATGAGGGCTATTGAGCACTGAAAATTTTCCCCATGAATCACAATTACATGAACACCTGTGCTAACTAAGTTTGTGCTGATCTACTGTGAAAATTTGCAAAGTGCTCAACAGCCCTGAGAATTTCTCATTTATTATCTCGGGTGGGGTGGTCTGCAACTGCACATTAGGTTGCAGTGTGAAGCATGTAAGGACATGCATTCAAGACCTCATCCAGGACCTTTTCATCCTACCGGCAGGGTGCAGCTGTGCCTCTTAACAGGCCAGAGTTCTGCTTCTGAATTTCTGCCCAGAAAAGTTAAGGACAAGCACAGAACCCTTCATCTGCTAGTGAAATGACTGTAGAACACGCAATACATTTCATGATGAATTTACCATGGGATTGAGTTTGGGAAGAAGCTGAAGATCAGTGATGCTTTTATGAATCTATACAGGCTCGTCATATATTAACAAACTGATAAAGTGCCAAAAGGCTGAAGGATGAGAGAGGACTTTACTTATAAATGTGAATTTTTAACTACCATTAATTTCTCTTCTAAAAGATAAAGATAGAGTGAAACTGGTCTAGATGCCAAAGAGTCTATCAGCTACTTTATTTTTAGAGTGAATGATTGATGAGAATAGAAAAATAATTTGTGAATGTAGTCATCAAAACAGCTTGTTAAAGCCTAGACGTGAGAAGTGAAATTGAAATCAGTGACCATGCTGTATACAGGGTCAATTTTCGATTCCACAATAAAGGTTCTACATATGTCAGAGACAGTGGCTTTCTTTGAAAGTATTCTCTGTCTCAAGAACCATAAACTACTGTGTGGTCTCTGAATGTTAATGCAATTTTAAGAATAGACTTTTCTATGTAGTTCTGTAGACAAACTGATATATTTACCAAATATTCTTTAGTGAAATATGCATTTGTTAGTTTGGATAATTAAGCTTAAGAGGTTAATAATTAATAATTAAATTTGAGGACATAAATAAATAGATAAATTTGGGGATATAAATATAAAGACTAGGGACTATTCTGGCAGTATCAAGGTCCATTAAGTGATACACTAGACTCTGTTACTTACATTGAAACAGCATCATGCTCTTATGAACAGGATAAATACCCATAGTATTCAGTGGCTAGTGTAGTTGTTATTGAAGAAGACCTTGGTATGTAAGATAACAGAGGCAATTATGAAAAAGGAAGTGCTGAAGCTATTGAACAGTGCTCGGATATGAGTGGCAGTGGGAGACACTGAGAGAAGCATTGTTGTTGGGCACCTTAGCTTAATACCAGAGATTCTCCCCATAAAATTAACTCTTCCCCTGAATCCGGATTTATGATTCTCATTTCTAAGGAGGAACATGTGAGGTTAACAAAGGTATAAGGAAGGGAGAAAAGCATCAGTAGGTTAGAATAGATCTGTATATTACATGCTTTTGCCTACAGATAAGATTTATGGGGTTTTATGAACACCCAGTCTGATGCTGGGAGGGATTGGAGGCAGGAAGAAAAGGGGATGACAGAGGATGAGATGGCTGGATGGCATCACCGACTTGATGGACGTGGGTTTGAGTGAACTCTGGGAGTTGGTGATGGACAGGGAGGCCTGGCGTGCTGATTCATGGGGTCGCAAAGAGTCGGACATGACTGAGCAACTGAACTGAACTGAACTGATGAACACCAGGCATAAGCTAAGCACCTGACTCACATTATCTCATTTAATCTTCAGATAAACATAAAATAGTAATGGGTCTTATAACATTTTTCAACATAAGAAAAATGAAGCTTAGCAACGTTAACTCATCCACAATTCTGTAGAGTCAAACTTGAACCCTTGACTAGCCTAAACTCGACTTTAACTACTGCACAACACTGCCTCCCAGTGGCTGGAATTTGATGAGCGTTCAGCCAAGGTCAGCTGCAGAAGTGATGTATATCTTGGGGAAAACTTATCTTGTTTACCTGGTATCTCAAAGACATGTAGAAAGTAGCTGCACGTATCAGAATTATTGAGATGTTGACTATCACTTTTTATATAAAAGTGTCTGATTCAAGCTGAGCTTCAAGTATGACTGCAAGCAAATGGGTGAGTGCATTTTGTTTACGAAGCAAATACTTTTAGTTAATTCCTACTCAAATATAAAAGCGCTTGATATTTGCCTGAAGCATAATCTGTGCAAACAAAATTCCACCAAGGAAAACAATTCTGCAATATCTGCATTTTAAACTTGTATGAATATTTCCTTCAGTTGCCACAAAGCAGAAAATAAAAGAAAATGAAAAAAAAAAAAAAGAAAGATGCAAAGGAAAAAAATTTGTACAGGGCTATGAGCTGTTAGCTTACAGAGTATGTTCTAGAGTATTAAGGAATTTTTTTGTCATTTTAAATTGAAGACAAAATAATACGTGTATAACACAGAGAACAAGATTTAGTTGTGCACGGAAGTCTTAGCCAAGGGCAAAATCCTAAAGTAGTTATCTTTCAGGTACACATCTGCAACACACACACACATTTGTTCTTCAGCTCCTTTTCTCACTTTTCTCAACTCTTGGTATCCCTGTTCTCAACCTCCAAAAGTCATTGTTTGGTGCTTCCCTTGGTGCCCTATTCTTTACTTCATAATCCCCCCAGGGAGCTTCTTGCAAATAAAGACTTCTCCTCTCTATGTCCATAATAACATGGCAATGAAATATTCCCTCCACCCCGCCCCCAAGATATTGTAAGGTTACTAGTTAACAACTCATGAACATATTCCTTATCAGATCTTAATGAATGAGAAAAGCTTAATGTGTTATTTTACTTTTTCATGTTTATCTCACATTATGAGCTCTTCTAGACAAATGGCCTCAAGACAAATTAATTCCAAATGATAGGAACTTGGGATCCTGTTGAACTCCGGGAGTTGGTGATGGACAGGGAGGCCTGGCGTGCTGCAATTCATGGGGTTGCAAAGAGTCAGACACGACTGAGCGACTGAACTGAACTGAACTGCAGGTTGGTGAGGAAAGAAATTTCTGGAAGACTGTCTTTGCCCCATGTTCTTTGAACTGTGCTCCAAAGCTGGATGTTCAAGATACTTGTGTATAGACTGACCATAGTGAACAAGTATATAAAAAGATTATAATACCTAAGAAGAGAGGTCACTAATAATGGCATTAAGGCTACTGTCTTTACTTCCCATTAAATGGTGCCACAATGTGCAACATGCCACGTGATGTCTGGAAAGTGGATATTAGTGACTGTGAGTCAGCAGTCTTTGCCTTTGTTAGACAGGCTTCCCTGGTGGCTCAGACGGTAAAGAATCTGCCTGCAATGCAGGAGACCAGGCTTCAATCCATGGGTTAGAAAGATCCCCTGGAGAAGGGAATGGCAACCCACTCCAGTATTCTTGCTTGGAGAATTCCATGGGCAGAGGAGCCTGGTGTGCTACAATCCATGGTGTTGCAAAGAGTAGGACATGACTGAGTGACGTTCACTCACTCACACATATGATAGCATTGTAACATTTTAAATATATAATTGTGCTTACTTTTAAAACGGAATTTCATAGTCTTTAAACTGGGTAAGGAGACTGAAATAGAGACACAAGAGAGCCTATAAATGCTTGGATTGACCTCACATATCACACAAGTTATAATATAACATGGAAGTTAATGCAAGGAGATGGCAGAACCATTAAGACGTATCACGTTAATGCATAATTTGGAGTCTTTAAGTATCTGTGAATTAATGACACCATTCATCGCCATATCCTTTACCATCCACCATGTCATGGCATTGTCTTTATAATATTAACTGAATCTGGATTATATGCTTTAAATTCTTCTGGACTAGCTTCTTCATTTATTATGAATAAGACTTATTCTGGTGGCTCTAGCCATCACTCTGTGGCCTATGACAGAAATTAGCTTTTTTACCCCGACTTCACTTCCCATCATCATGTCTCTCCTGCTTACACATATCACAACTGCCAGATGATAAGTTCTTCCTAGTGGGGTATGAATTACTACAGAGGCTTATTGTGTTTTCACTGTCTATAAATTTGTGTTTTTAACATAATATAACATAATGTGCTTTTAAACAACAAGAAGGATGTTTAGTATCAAAACCAAAGCATCACAAATCAGAAAGGAAAGGAGTCTTCTCCTTCATTCACTAAATGGCACCATGTAGGCAGCCTTGTTCTCTGTTGGACAATGCATCTGTGAACTGTGTTGTATCATATTCACAAGTCTATGTAGCAATTAAAATAAATGAGTCAATTCTGCATACATCAACATAGATAAATCTTGAAAACAACGATGAGTGAAAAAGCAAGTAGCAGAGAAAAATTTACATTATGTAAATTAAAAGTCATTGAATAATATATTACTATTGAATATATACATATATAGTAAACATGTTAAAACATGGATGTGAAAGTTACACACAAATTTAAAATAATGTCCTTTTTACCATTGGTAAGGAAGGGAAAATGGTATGAAAGGGCTTCATGACATCAGGAAAAGGTACAAAGGGGTTTTTCAATTGTGTAACATTTTATTATGAAAAAAATTGATGCAAATTAACTTTTTATAATCATTGATATTTCTTAAATCTTTAGTAAATATATGAGTCTTTATTATTCTCTATATTTTTCTATATTTGAAATATTTAATAATAATAATAATGAAAATGATAAAGGAAACTTACACTTCAGAATGGGAGTGAGCTAGTAATTCTCAATACTGTCTCTTCCAATTTTGCATTAAAATTCTCAAGGACAGAAGAGAAAAGATGAAATGCCAATTTCAATCAATTTCAACAATTCAAACTAGGGCAAACCAACAAACTAACTCTAGAACCTGGGAGGAATGGATTTATGTTAATTATTTAATGCGGCTGGATGGAGAAAAACTTGCCTAGTTTTTAGGTAATACCATGTGTCTGCTTAGACATAGGTTGATCCCTGGGTTGGGAAGACCCCTGGAGAAGGGAGTGGCAACCCACTCCAGTATTCTTGCCTGGAGAATCCTATGGACAGAGGAGTCTGGTGGGTTACAGTCCATGGGGTCCCAAAGAGTTGGATAAACAGAAGCAGCTTATATATGTGTGTATATATATATATATATCTCCTAAATATATAGGCTTCCCAGGTGGCACTAGTGGTAAAGAAAAAAGTAAAAGTTGCTTAGTCGTGTCTGACTCTGGGACTCCATGGACTGTAGCCCGCCAGGGTCCTCTGTCTGTGGAGTTCTCCAGGACAGAATACTGTAGCCGTTCCCTTCTCCAGGGGATCTTCCCAATCCAGGACTCAAACCCAGGTCTCCCATGTTGCCTGTGGATTCTTTGCCAACTGAGCCACCGAATCCGCCTGCCAATGCAGGAAACATAGGAGACAGGGAGTTTGATCCTTGGGTCAGGAAGATTGTCTGGAGGAGGGCACCGCAACCCACTCCAGTATTCTTGCCTGGAGAATTTTATGGATAGAGTCTGGCCGGTTACAGTCCATAGGGTTGCAAAGAGTCGGGCATGACCGAAGTGACTTAGCATGCATGCATATATATATTTGAGATAGGACATTTTATTTTTCCATATGAAATGTTTTTTCTGAATCTATTGCCTATTCCGTTCGTAACTTTCTTTCTCTGTAGAAACATTCAGTGTCTGGAGAACAAAAAGGAGAGGGGAAAAAAAACTTTTTTGAATTAAAAAAAAAAGCTAAATCTTGCCACAGCATTGCTGGAAAGAACTGAAATTATATTTTGGTCTTTTAACGTTCAAATTGAGTAACTTTATTTGCATAAATGACATTGTGAAGACAAATATAATACAGAAAGGAATTTCTGGATTTAGAACTTCTCCTACTTTCATATTGAGAATTTTGTGTGTGTGATCAGATCATATATTCCTCAAAAAAAAAAAAAATGGTTTTAAAGGAAACTCTGGTCCACCTTTATCTCTAATGGCCCGGTTGGGAGTTGCTATAATAATCCTTTTACTTTTATGTGGCCATCTGGAGGCCTATTAAAAGGAGTATCTAAAACAGACTCCCCAAGTGTGCTGAGTTTGTACGTTTTCACCAAGTCACCAAAACAGGACCGTTTTTCCTACTGCAGTAAGAAGTGACCCTTTACAGAGAGGGGTGGGGTTGGGGGAGAGCTGGCATGTGGAGCGAGAGAAGAGAGACAGAAGCAGCGAGAGGCACAACTTGACCTTTCACCCTTGCCATTGTGCAAAAGTAGTAAGAAGTGTGGTTGATTCTGGTGCATGTGTTTTAAGGGTACAAAGATCTGCAGCAAGGTTTCTTTACACCTCTGGGGCTCTGTGATGAGATGGAAGAGGTTAGGGAATGTGGGAATGGGAAACACTGAGACTTTAATGAAGCATCATGTTTCAACTGGATAATATTCCGTTTTGATTTGTGTGGAAAGCAAATATGAAATATTGAAATAATATTTCAAGTTCCCAGTTTTGTGGCTCAAATAGATATACCGAATATTCTTGCCTTTCTGAAAACTATACCTTTCATCAAAAGTACAATCCAACAGAGTTTAGGACATAAGGGTAAGTTGTGAAATGGAATTAGATAAAAGTTGGCATTTGTCTTCAGTAGATTATTAAAATCGCCACAGTAAGAAATCTGCTCATAAAGACAGAACAAGTTAGCAGGGGCTGGATATCATTTGTTCAAAATAGAGTCTTTTTCTCTACACTCATTAACCATCTTGCCCAGTAATGTGGTTGTATCCTATTAAACCTGATACATCAAAAATTTAAAAAAAAAATTAGTTGCTGTCTCAAACTGCACTACAACTCAGATCTAGGACCAAATAAGATGCATTAATTGCTTTACTGCTTCACTGCAAAGCCACTCTTAAAACATAATTCCTTAATGAAGTCCGTTAATTTGTTCATGGCAGTACACAAGCTGTTCAAAATGACACAGAATTGCACTCTGTTTTCTAACCCCTGCAGTTTCTTCTGTTAGTCACTCTGTCTTGTGTTGTTATCCCATGGATAGTAATTATTTTATAGTGGCTGTAATTAGGAGAGAATTAGGCTTGGTAAACAAAACCTGCCTTCTCCTGTTAATAGCTAAGGATAATAAATTTGGCTCTGACATTCACTATATTTGGACAAGGCTTGGCCTACTTCCAGTTTTCCCAATAAGAACTTTATTATATAATTATGCCTTGGAGGGGCTCATATTACAAGGTAATTTTTTTTTTGTAAAGACACATATTGCATGGCTTCCAGCCAGTAAATGATATACTGTAATATATGCCTCCAATAAATGTTTTAAACAAAATCTCTCCAAGCAATATCCTGCTAGAGCTACACACTGCTCTTCAGCATATATTATCTACAGGATTTGTTTGTCGAGTTTTTCATAATGTAAATTATTTCTTTTCGCTCACATTGTCCAATATTATGACAAGCCGTGAAAAAAAAAAGCCTAAATTATTTCTATCAGCAGATGACATATTTGGATCGTCAACTTCTTATATTCTAGTTCCTAAGGGTAGTGCTTATTAGCGAATACAAAGAAGAGGGTATTTAAACGACATTCTATTCTTCCTTAAAGATTGGCTGTTACGTTATCTTTGCACGAAACAATTGATTTTCTTTTCCATTTTTAATATAAGTAAAATAAAATTGTTGTGTCCCGCTGCAAGCCAGATCTCTGATGATTCATTTGCCTTTAGTTGAACTCTTACTGAGAGGGTCACTCAAACTCGTATAGATCAACAATAAACCATGACATCACAAAATGCTAAAGTGAAGAGAACAACATTGAAAATGAATTCAAAAACAAAATCATAAAAATGAGCCATCTACTTAGAAAAATCTCAAGATTAATTTCAGAGCAAGAAATGTATTAGACTTTAAATAAATGTTAAAATATGTAAGACATTGTTTTCTTAGAATTTAAATGCAAAATTAAAACAATTCTTAAAATTTTAAAATATTAGACAAAAAGATATTACAAAGAAGGACAGTAATATTTTAAAAGTTACTTTGGATTTTTCCCCCAGATAGTGAAGTTATATTTAAAATCCAACATAAGGGAAAAAACGAAAACAACCCACAAATGTGAAATCTACCTCCCTCCAATTAAATACATCTTAGTCATCTGCACTCTAGAGGCAAGGTCTGTTTCTGCTCCTCCAGTTTTCTTGGCATGTGTATCAGTGTTTACAGATCACTCTTAAAGAAGACGTTTCTGAGATGGTTATCAGCCTTGACTAGGAACCCCAGCTTGGTTAGCCAGATTTTCAAAGCCTCCCCGCCCCCGCCCCGCCCCGCCCCGCCCCATGGAAGTTCATACGAATTGTTGTTGTTGTTGTTTGGTTGCTAAGTCAAGTCGGACTCTGCAACCCACCAGGTTTCTCTGTCCAAAGGATTTTCCAGGCAAGAATACTGGGGTGGTTTGCTATTTCCTTATCAAGAGAATCTTCCTGACTCAGGCATAGAACCGGCGTCTCCATAAGGAAATAGCCTTCCTTCAAGTGAGATTCAATTCCCATTCCTGCCTCTCTGCTTCTGTTTCTGGAGAAGGCAGTCATTGGCAGCATTTATTCTTTTGCTGAAGTTGTCCCCTCATTTTCAGCATCGGGTGACCTGAATTGCATCAGATACCTTCTGGAATCGGATGTTTCACTGCCCTCCATTTACACCTTTTTGTGCTTTCTTGATGGCTCATCGGGTAAAGAATCCTCCTGCAATGCAGGAGACACTGGTTTGATCTCTGGGACAGGAAGATTCCCTGGAGAAGAAAATATTCTTGCCTGAAAAATTCCATGGCAGGTTACAGTCTAAAGAGTTGCAGAGTTGGACATGACTGACTGAGAAGCACATTATTACTGGGATATCCCTTCTGCCCTTGTGTTGACTAAGCACAGAGCCCAAAGCTCTCAGTAATTGTTCTATACTGATTTCCACAAAGCCTTTCACCTAAAAGAATGTTTATTGTGTTTCTGTTTGGTAAATAGCAGAGTTCTGGCATTCAAATGTAATTCTTAGTTTAGGGAAAATAATCATAATTATTGTTCTGTTCCAAGAATATCATTCTGTGTCAGTAAGTTTAAACTATCAAACGTTTATTCTAAACTGTTTAGAATCCATTTAGCACTTTAGTTCCATTTAACATTTATTGAGTGTCTACTATATCCATGGAAGTATATGAAAACCAGAAAAAATTTAAGGTAGGGAGGGCTTTTTTTTTTTTTTTTTAAATTATCTTTAGCAGCTCAAAGCACTTCTTGGAAAGATCTTGTTTATCCTCCGGAAATCCCAGATGCAAAGGTAAGTCATGTCTCCTGAGCTGGCAGTGGCTGTTACTGCTGCTGCCTCTTTTCTGCTTTGCTCTTCAGAAGAATCAAAGGCACACTGAGATTAAGTTGTGTGCTTAAACAATGCAGTAAATCAGTGGCAGAAGATTGTTCAAGACCAGTGATTCAAAAGCCAGTCCCCTATGTGTTTTTCCTGTCTTCTTCTGTACTTTCCTTGTTTTACTGAAATTATGCTGATACAGGCTTTAATTAGAAAAAGTATTACTTTTGCTATTGCTGATCAGTAGGTAGTATATCTTTATTCCTTATAATAACAGTAATCACAAAAATAGGGTTTAGAGAAGAGGGAAGTAGTGCAGGTTTACGTATGCCATGGTGCTTTTTCCTTGTGACAAAATTCCTGCATGGAACTAACATTAAGTGACAGGTTTCATATTTTCAGCAAAAAAGGAAATTATGTGTCAGGTTTTGGTCTCTTTGTAAATAATGGGAACTGTTCTACTAGGATGCAAAAATTACCATTACCATACTTCCTAAGTAGCTGAAATAATCATTTTGATGAGTCCATAAATAGACTGTCAGAGAGAGATGCTTTGGATTCTGAAGGCACATGTTGGCGATAAAATTAAAGACCTTTTGTTTTCATAATGAATTTGAAAAGAGACAAAAGTAATGACTCAAAAAATGACAGAATCATAAACACCAGAGTTGAGAAAGAACTATCAAGGCATCTCATTTTGCCCCTTCTCACATGGTTCTCTGGAGGACATTCATCCATTGAAAATGATCATATTTTTCCAGAATTGTATCTTTTACTTCAGAGGAGACACTTTTTCACTGTATTGCTTTGAGGAGAGTGAGCTTAAATCTTGACTTGCTCATGGGCCCTGGTCTATACACAGCTTACCAGCTAGGTGAAGATCTTTTCTTTTCTCCCTTTCATGACCTATTGAGTCCTTGAAATTTTCTGCTTAAAAAGTCCCTTCTAACTTCAAAGAGTATGACAGTCCTTTGGAGGTGGGTCATGATTTGGCCACTCTATTAAGTTGTTTTAATCCATTCTCATAAATCAATCCCTTTAGCTCCTTCATCATGGTAGTGGCTGTTTTGTGACATCCTCTCATTTTTTGACATGATTCTCATAAAGGAATCTCTCAGCTCCAAGCACAACTCTAGGTGAGGATTATGTTTTGGCAAGCACAAAGTCATCAGAATGCCCACAATTTTGCAGATATTAGTACATCGAGGAGTAGATGGCAAAAGTTTCTGAACTGAAAGAAGTAAAGAACATCTCACCCGCAGTATTTTTCTGGTCCTTTATCCTATGCAATGCATTTAATACAGAGAGCATCCCCATCCTACACTATGTGCTATAATATACGGTCTGGCTGGAAAAGACAAAAAAAAAAAAAGTTAGTCTGTATTAGAGCAGTTAACTTGGCTTCCACAGTTCCTCCCCTGCTGCTCTCCAAGTCCCACTTCAGCTGTATTTCACTCCATTAACTTTGGCAATGGGTATTTGCTCTCAATAAATGTGTGTGGGTGTGTATGTGTGTTTGTATTTGTAAAGAGTTTATGCAGACAACTCCAAATAGCTCCAAAAGTGATTGTACAATTAAAGAAACTATTTCTCTGCTGTTGATGGTTATTTTTTTAAAACATCATCTGTCAGCCTAAGCTACTGAGATTGACGTTCTGAATTATTTTTCTTTTTAAACCCGAAAGAAATATCTTCTTCACGTCTCTGCCCTAACTTCATCACTCTTATCCTCGATCTTCCTTATAGTCTGATTGTGAGATTAATTCCCAGAGGGCTATCAACATCCACTGTGAATGTTAAAGAAATGGGTTCAGGCTCAGGTCTTGTAAGGTTCTGAACTCTCTGCAGACTCTTCTAAGCACTTTGAACTGAAGTTTTGAATTTTTCTATTAGCTAGTGGAAATGGTAAAATAAGCTCAAACACAGTGACTTCCAACTGTGGTAAGTTTAGCACAAATCTGATCTGCTTAGATGGGGCAAAGGACAATTTGGGGTTTACCTGGGAAGGTTAGAATAGTCACAGCATGTTTTGGTTTTTGCTGGAGAAAAATTTTATTTTGGACCCAGTCTTAATAAACATACATATAAGTTGAATCGAGTCTCTTTTATACTGACAGATGTATGTCATATGATAAGGGTTTGCTAGAGAGTATCTATGCTCATTACTCAGAAGCTTATTAAATAAAAATCTGTATTTTTGTCAGTGAAATTTTGGGCAATATTGAGAAAACCAACATAATTTATTAAGATGGCATTCATAAAAAATGTCAGGCCTAGGTCTTAGAAGATGTTTCTGAAATAATATCCTAAAAAGCTCATTAGAAAAAGATGAACTGTGAATTGATGTTGAAGTCTAAAAACTGGGGAGAGAACTCTTTGATCAGAAAATGCATTTCCTCTATTCAGAAGTTTCTAGGATGTATTTTACAGGGAATAGAACCTTGTGTATACACTTGAAAATGAGTGTTTATACTACACATATATCCAGCAACATTTTAGTTACCCTAAGCTCTTACTGCCTGATCATTTATAATGTACAAGTTTCAGTGAGGAAGGGTAAAGACCCATAAGAGATGTGATTAAGGTAAAAAGGAGAGAGCTGACATTCTGAGAACAAATCAAGATTTTTCCTAATTGCAGCTTCTTCAGATCAAGAATTAGGTGACCTTAGGGGAAAAAAAAAGTCATTTACACATCTTGAAACTTAGTTGCTTTATGTGTAAATGTGAGTTTAGAAATGACCTGTGCAGTAGTCTTTTATTTTTTTTCCTCAATATGAAAACTACACCTCTTTCATCAGGTAGCTGTATCTGCACCTTTGGGTTCCAGACAAAGAATCTAATCTAACTGGCCCCATCTGAGTCTCTTTCTGGAGAAGCTCAATTTAAACAGAACTATACCCAAGTGGCACTAGTGGTAAAGAACTCGCCTGCCAGTGCAGGAGATCTAGGAAACCCAGGTTCCATCCGAGTCAGGAAGATCCCCTGGAGGAGGGCATGGCAAACTGCTCCAGTATTCTTGCCTGGAGAATCCCATGGACAGAGGAGCCTGGTTGGCTTTGCATCCAAAGGGTCACAAAAAGTTAGACATGACAGAAAGAACTTGCATGCACATATGGAAGTAGGAGAGAATCAGCTGAGTCACCAGAAGGGGACGCCCAGAGAGAAGGTCCGCAGGTCCACTGAGGAGGCCTCCACCCGTTTTCCATCTTCCTGGAACTTTGAGTCTCAGCAACTCTAAGCTGTGAGCTCCCTCCCTAGAGTTCCAATAACCTCCCTTCCTTCTCTTTTAATTTAAATCCAATGAGAGTCCATTTTGGATGTCTCCAACTAAAGCATATTAATTGATGCAATGTGCATCAATTAATTGATTAAATGTCTCCTCTGAAGCAATGAGAATGTTGTTTTCCTTATCCCAGAGGTTCTTTACTTTAGCTGCCTCTGAGACTTAACATGGGGAAAGAGGTGACAAAACCAAATAATATTGGGTTCAAACGCCAGCTATGACCCTTGGTCAAGTCACTTCTGTCAGAACTTTAGTTCTTAAAGCTCAGCATTCAGAAAACAAAGATCATGGCATCTGGTCCCATCACTTCATGGCAAATAGATGGGGAAACAGTGGAAACAGGGTCAGACTTTATTTTGGGGGTCTCCAAAATCACTGCAGATGGTGACTGCAGCCATGAAACTAAAAGACGCTTACTCCTTGGAAGGAAAGTTATGACCAACCTAGATAGTATATTCAAAAGCAGAGACATTACTTTGCCAACAAAGGTCCGTCTAGTCAAGGCTATGGTTTTTCCAGTGGTCATGTATGGATGTGAGAGTTGGACTGTGAAGAAAGCTGAGCGCCGAAGAATTGATGCTTTTGAACTGTGGTGTTGGAGAAGACTCTTGAGAGTCCCTTGGACTGCAAGGAGATCCAACCAGTCCATTCTGAAGGAGATCAGCCCTGGGATTTCTTTGGAAGGACTGATGCTAAAGCTGAAACTCCAGTACTTTGGCCACCTCATGCGAAGAGTTGACTCATTGGAAAAGACTCTGATGCTGGGAGGGATTGGGGGCAGAGGAGAAGGGGACAACAGAGGATGAGATGGTTGGATGGCAACACGGACTTGATGGACGTGAGTTTGAGTGAACTCCGGGAGTTGGTGATGGACAGGGAGGCCTGGCATGCTGCAATTCATGGGGTCGCAGAGTCAGACATGACTGAGCAATTGAACTGAACTGAATGTGTACCTTCAAGTGTCAGCAGGATAGTTTACTGAGGCTGGCAACTCTGAATTGGGCACTTTTGTTCACCTTTGAGCTCAACTCACAGTAGGCTAATCCCAAAGGATGGGGTTAGTAAAGAGTCAGACCTGAATTTCCATTGCAGATCTACTCTTTCTATGTCTGTGACCCTCAGCAAGTTTCTAAAAACTCCGTAATCTGCAGTTTCCACATCTTTTAACATAGTGATAATAACCACTCCCTTTTAGTGTTGCTGTGAATGTTAAACTAAGTATAAACATGTAGAAACTGATATTCTTACTATTCATAACTACAAATGTTTGTTGAAACAACTGAAACCTGGATGCCAAGAGTCTATCCCAGCAAATATTTATGAAGCATTTTAATGTGTTGGAACTGTCCTGAACACAATTTCTTTCATTTTCATTGGAAAGACTGTCTTCACTGATATCCCCCCATCCTGTATACAGAGAGCATTGATTATAAACTTTGAAGGGGCAAATGCATGCTCTGAATATATCCCCAAACACCTGTACTTGTTTTAAATGGCATCTTCCAGATGATCAGTCTTTCCCTTTCACACTCAATTACTTTATTCCTTCCATTGCACTTATCCTTATATGAAATCATATTTGATTGTCTCTATATAAATATATTTATGAATATAAATAAAAATATATGTAGAAAGAGATGACTACACTCTTCTACCAAATTATACTCTCCATAGTAGAAACAAGGATTATATTTTCTTTTCCTTAAAAAGCTTTCATCATACAATAGTTGCTCAATACAATTTTTTAATGAGTGAATTCATGACTATATTTTTTGAGAATGCCTAGTTAACACTTGGCCATTTAACAACAGATTGGGGCTATGAACTACAGATGTTTAAATCATAGTCTTTATAAATTTCTCTCAGAAAGGAAAAGCATAGATGACTTTTCTTGTTTGATGGCATTTGATGGCATCTGATCAGAACCCAGCAGAAGATACAGGGAACAGACAGGCCCTTGAAAAAAACAAATATAAGGAGTGCGTTAATTAGTTATATTTGCCCTGGTGCTGGTGGGCACGGCAGAAGGTGAGTCTGCTGATGATTTGAGAAGAAAATGTGGGGTCCCTGGCTTGATAAAATCTATCTTCATCCTCTCTACAACCCCCATGGGGTTCATTCACTTGGAAGAGTGACATCCGTGCATTCAATTGAAACTACCAGATTCAGGGAAATGAGCACTAGAAACAAGTGGCAACCACATGTTTCTCCTTAGTGATGGTCCTCGCTGGTGACCAGTTCCAGGGAAGCATTCTGCAGGCTGGGAATTTGAAAGGCCAGTGCTGCAACTATCTTTTTTTGTTTTTTAATGGTTTTCATAACAAATAATAGAACATTGTGAAGAAACACAAGGGAGAAGGATGCAGGGCCCCTGCAAATAAAACCAAGAATTCCCAAAGCTATTGGGGTTAACAAAGGAAAAATGCAGCCGTCGTGAATGCAGTTTGTGTCTAAATCCTCCACCTGGTACATAAGGGGATGCCTTCACTTAGCTATTCCTGTCCCTGGGCAGAGGTGAGAGGGATGCTGGTAATAACAAAGACAGTCCCCGATGATGGCAAGTCTAATTACAGGAGGAAAAAAAAGTGCAGAGAAAGAAGGAGTTTGGTTTTCCCAAGATGTCACTTTATTACCAGCCTGACACGGCAACTTTAAGGGTCATTTCTTTACGGTCACTAAAATACCAAAACAGTCGGAAAAACAGCACAGAGGCCACAGCCAAAGCCCCTGATGTTTCATTTCTGAAAACATTTTCCCACAAAGGCAGCTTTTAAAAATTGTTTTTCCCCTTGTAATTAAAGAGCCAATTTTGTTCCTCTGGATATCTGTAAATAGTCAACAGGATAAAAAGAAGAGGGAGGGCAGGAGGATAAAGGTGAAGAAATGAATACACATACAGAGATACAAGCAGGAAGAGGGTGAGCAAGAGAGAGAGAAAGAGAATGAATAATCCAGAAGTTTAAAGCATTAAGGAAAGAAGGTATAATACTATTCTTTGGGAAATTAACAAAATACCTTACCAAGTATATTAATTAGATTTTTCTTGAATGAATCACAATCTTTTGAAAGGATTTAATAGAAATTTTAAATGTCTATCCTCATTAATGTTCTAAAAAGGGAATAATATTATAAAGCTAGAGAAAGTTTTTTTTCTAAATGTTACTATTTTTCCCATAGCATATTTTAGTAAAGACAATTGATGATAACTCGTTATAAATGAACTCAATATCATTTTTCTGATTATGAGCTTGTTAATTCAGACAGGATTTATTCTCAAGTAGTTTGAACTTGTAAGGATTTACCATGTACACAGTGAATATGTTTAGAAAGAAAAGGGAAACCATAGGTGAAACACCTGTCTCTGGAACTAAAAATATCCTCAGAGTAAGTTTCCACTACAGAGCTGCTTGTAAAACAAATTTCTGCATATGAAACCTTGTAATTCCATTCCATCCTTTATAAAATCTAACACTTTTCTACTGAGAAAACTTGAAATCACAGAGCTTAAAACTCACATTTAATGATACTTGTAAACCTTTAACTGTTGTGCATAGAATAGCCAAGTGATATTTTTCTCATATGATAGCAATTATCATCACTAAATTACATAATATATATAGTTTGACTGTCAGTTCCTGGTACCTTGTTTTTTGTTTGTTTCTGCTTTTCCTCCATACCTAAATATTACCACAAAATGTGGGCATGAAAGTGAAAATCTTTAGACCCTTGCTGTAAAAGGTATATCATTTCACTGCCTTAGGCAACTGTGGAGGATAGCACTGTTCTCAGGAATTTTTTTCTTTTTCCAAGTATTTCAATGGAGTAAGTTCTTAGATTTGTTTTCTTCTCTCTCTGATGCTGATATTCATTTTGCTTCTATAAAATTAGATAATTCATTCTTGCTTTCTAGGTTCTACATATAAAGAACATAGGTTTCCCTTGCAGATCTTTAGAACATATCTGCACTATAAAGCTGATTCCTAACTGCTCTCCCTCCTTTCATTCTTCTCTCCTCCTTCCATTATTCTGTGCAGTGAAGCTGGAGTAATCTTTTATAAAAGGAAATGAGATCACGTTACCGGGACATTTAAAAGAAGATCTTCCAGTGAGTTCCCCTTGTATCCAGAATAAAATCCAAGTTTATTGCCATGGCCAACAAGACCCTGATTGATCTGCCACTGCAGACTGCCCCAGCCTCTGTCCCCACCACCCATCACTCTCACTGAACTTCCATCAGGCTCCTTTCCTTCTCTGGGCCGGAGCTCTTACTTATGACTGCAATGACTTTTGACCTCCTTTGCCTTTGAGTCTCACTTCAAATGTCACCTCCTCAGAGAGATGTTCCCTGGTTTAACTTCTAAAGTGCTTTCTTCAGTTACTGCGCCCTCCCCTAGTTATTTCCTCCAACTGCACTCTTCACAGTCAGTACTTTTCTTGGTTAGTAATGTGTTTGCTTTATATTTTCTGCCTCCTCCAGCCTACCACTAGAATAAAACTCCACGAGAGGAAAGATCTCGTCTGTTCTCGACTTCTGTATCCTCAGAACCTAGTTCAGTGCTTAACATACAGTAGATGCTCAATGAGTAAATGAATGAATTCATTGATGATGAGAGCACTGGCTTGTCTTTATGAAATTATTGAAATTCCAAGAGGCAGATGGCTGCAAGATAAGACTTCCTGTATCCTGATCAGATTCTACAGATGGAGAGATCTAAAAGGGAAGTTTTTTTCTAAAATGATTTAACCTAAATTCTTTGCATAACCTCTGGAAGCTTTTTGCTTGCTTTAATTTTCTTGTAACAGAGCTATGTATGTCTGTGGTTTTTAAAATGGCAGTATTCTTTTTTTTTAAATATAAATCTTTTTAATTTAATTGGAGTTTAACTACTTTACAATATTGTATTGGTTTTGCCATACCCTGTATGCGAGACAGCAAAAGAGACACAGATGTATAAAATGGCAGTATTCTTGACTCCAGTAGCTCAAGGGACTCGTAGAGCTGGCGATAGAGCTAATTCTATACTTATCACTCATCATTAATGGTATTGCACCATTGATGATTACCGCTTATCAATTTGTAACCCAACCCTTTGCAGAGAGCATCATCATGACGTTAATAAATAAAAAATCCCAATGTTATCCAGATATTTCTGGCACAGATTTTTATTGAATTAGAATTCAGGGATTAAAAAAGATAAACCAATAAAGAATAAATTTAAAACTTAAGAGTGATACATATTTTCACTGGATATATTAGGACTTCCCTGGTGGCGCAGACGGTAAAGCGTCTGTCTACAATGTGGGAGACCTGGGTTCGATCCCTGGGTTGGGAAGATCCCCTGGAGAAGGAAATGGCAATCCACTCCAGTACTATTGCCTGGAAAATCCCATGGACAGAGGAGCCTGGTAGGCTACAGCCCATGGGGTCTCAAAGAGTCGGACACGACTGAGTGACTTCACTTCACTTCACTTTGGGGGAGTTTGAGTGATAGGAGTGCATGTTACCCTAATGAGATGACTCATGCTGAGCCTTCAGATAGTTTCAGAATGGGAAGCCATTTACCAGAAAGAATTAACTAACTTTCTGTCCTATGTGGTTCTTTTTTTGATTGGTCCTCTGGATCTGTATGGAGAAGGAAATGGCAACCCACTCCAGTGTTCTTGCCTGGAGAATCCCAGGGACAGGGGAGCCTGGTGGGCTGCTGTCTATGGGGTCGCACAGAGTCGGACACGACTGAAGTGACTTAGCAGCAACAGCAGCTGGATCTGTATCCTTTATAATTAAACTAATCTTAACTATAACACGTTCTTGAATTCTGTGAGTTGTTCTAGCGAATTACTAAAGTGGAGGGTATCATGAGAAACATCAAATGTTTAAGCCAGCCACTCAGAAGTAGAGGTGATCTGGGTTGTTTGGTCCTCCCCAAAGTGAAACTGGCATCTGATGATGGGACAGTCCTGGGGAGAACTGAGCCTTAACTTGTGAAGTCTGATGCTAACTCGAGTGTCAGGATTGTACCACAGTACGCTCAAATGAGGGGATCCAGAGTAATTAACTATTTCCTTAACATTCTAAAACTAATTTGATTACCAATCTCTTCATTCTTTATAACTGCAAGTTCAGTGTCCTCTCCAGTATTTCTGATGGCTCGTGGAGAGCTACTCATGGTTGTTCAACTTGAACTCATTTTCCTTGATCAGTTTTTATTCTTTTGTCCACTCAGCAACTTCAACTGAGGACTTGGCAAGGATTAGACACTATGCTGGATCCTGGGTATTAGGGCATATCACTGTATAAGACAGAAATGGTCCCTGTTTTAATGGCACTCACAGTCTATTAGCATAGACCAAGATACTCCAAGGAACAGACAACCATGTGAGTGATTATAAACTGTGTCCCTTTATCCTTCTTTATGTCTTTCCCTTCCCTCAACAACTCACTCCAAACAATAGGTAATAGCTCTTTCTCTTTTATTCCCAAGTTGCCCCTAATAGATTCTTACAGACTTTTTCTGTTGGTTTGGGAATTAATGTAGGGAAAATACTGCATTGAGTTAGAAACAATTTAACCTAACTATCAGGCATCATGTTTCTAAAATTCCAAATCCATCCCTGCTACCAGAAGTCCAACGAGGGCTGTCTTTCTCAAGTCCCTACCAGGCCACCAAGTTGCTGTGCCCTCTTTCTCCTTTCAGGGAGCCCCTTTCTGTCTCCTCCTCATTTAACTCAAGAATCACTGCTAGCTTATTCTGAAGAGCCCCCTGATGGCTCAGTTTCTTTCTTTCAGACAATCCCCAAAGAATGTGGCTACCTGCTCATGACAAATAGTTGCACTAAAGTATGTCCCTACATAAATAGCACGCTTCTTTTGTTAGATCCCAGCCCCGCCACCATCAGATGCAAAAATGTCTTCAGGGTAAAATATAACACTGGTGTACCTGAAATGTAGTACAAATATTAATGCTAACTTTTTCTTAAACACTTTTCCTTTCCTATCTCATTATTCTCTTTCTTTTTGTACAGTTTGAGTAATTAAGATTGCTCAGAATATGTTTAGATTGATATTTAGTTTACTTTTATTACTAGAAGTGTAAGTAATCCTATGGGTAAATATTATGGATTTTGTTGTATCTTGTTTTTCTCTTTATTTAAATATTTATCTCTATTTATACCTATCTTTATATTTTGAGAATATATATGTCTGTGTGTGTATATGTATATGTACACATATATAGTTACATATAATCATATTATGTTATGAAATTTTGATATTATGCTATGGAAAGATTGATATTGAAAAAACAAAACAGAAAGGCCTTTAAGCATAACTTCATTCTTTTCTTCACTTAGGCATCAGTAATTTCTGTATGTAAAATCATTTAAACCATATTTTTTTCTTAAAATGACAAGTAAATTATTTGAATATTTATTTTATGCAGAAATAAATGGTTACATTCCTTATCTGACTAATTAAGTTTGTATCATGCAGTCTTAGTGGCTTAATATTCCTTCTACCAAGTACACTTCTACTGAGATGACGTCAAAGGACTTTGCAGTGTGGACAGACCCATAAATCTACCTAGTTTGATACTGAGATGAAGATCTCTAAACTCAAATTCGGTATAGGTCATAAGCAGTGCAATGAATCACATTCTCCAAAGGCATTTGACCTGACTGCAAATTATTTCCATGTTTTGTAGAGGCAACAGACTGTACAGGGAAACTTTGTCCCTTTTGCCTAGAATCCCTGGGAAATGCTGTGTGCAGCCTGTAGGTAACACTGGATCATCACTTGGGTGTCATTTCCTGGACTACAATGCATTCGCTTTAATCTGACTACATTCAGTTTGAAGAAGCATTTTTTAAGTGCCTACTGTACGCCAGGCACCTCAGCAGTAGAACTGAGAGGAGAAAACTTCTTTGGCTCTTTGGTGGCCAGTTGAAAACAACAACCAAAAAACACAGACAAAACCTCACGTTTAGAGATGTTCTTCTCTTTTGTTGAAAATGGTTCGTTGCAGTTCCTCCTCAGAGTAATGTTCCAACACAGTTGGTTGCCAGACACTACTTAGCTATAAGCATACAGAGCAAATAATTTTTAGAGCTATGAGTTTCCTGTTTTTAAAGAAAACACAGAGCATATAGGAGGAGAGGAACAGATTTGGCATTAGTTAAGGCTTTAGTGCCAAAAAATGAAATAAACTAGACCAAAATAAACCACTATAAAATCTGCCTGTCAAAATAGGAGTTATGTCTGTGCTCAGTAGATGTAGAGCATGGAACTAGCCTTTCAATGTTTTCTCCTACGTAGACCTCCCCAAAGCTGCAAACAGCTGTGGAGACAGAGCAGAATGAATTTGATGGGGGAGTCATCAAATCTTTGCAAAAGAGTTTTGATTTATTAATGCTAAATTATAGCCATATCTGATTTTCTTGCTAACGTACAAATGGGGACAAGATGTCATTTTCCCACCACTTTCTTTCCATTTATGTACATTAAATGCACTTTAAGGCAGAGAATCTCTAAGTGAGAGAATATGCCTTTCTGACTTTGGCATGTAATTGTTTACAATCAGTTAAAATAAAGTACAAATTGGATGGTGAAAAAATTAAGCTAGTGTTCCACTTCTATGAAGTTTATTTTTATTTATTTCCAAATAAACCAATTAATGGGTGAAAAGAGATTTAGAAAAGGTAATAGTTGATTTGAGCAACTTTTCTGAAGGTATCTGAAGATGAAGGAGAAATCCCATCTTGCTTTAGTTCTAAACTCTGAGGTGAATGCCCTGACATGTTTGCAACTTACACAATGTGAAAACAGAAGTGTAATTAGGTTCTAATTCTGAGCCATTAGCTAGCTGGGTCACCTCCAGTAAGTTCCTTTTCTCACTGTTCTCATTTTGACTTTTTTGCACTTTTCTCACTTTGACTTTATCTTTTTTATTGAAGTATAATTGACATACAATGTCGCATTAATTTCACGTGTCCAACATAGTAGTCCAGCATTATGTACATGCTGATCACTATAGTAAATCTAGTTACCGTCTATCCTTTTAAAGTTATTTCAATATTATTGACTACATTCTCTATTGTGTATATTATATCCCCACGGCTCATTTATTTTAAACTGGAAGTTTGTGCCTTTAACTCCCTTTACCTATTTCATCCATCACCCCGACTCTCTCCCCTTTAGTAGCTACTTGTTTGTTCTCTGCATCTGTGAACCCATTTCTGTTTTGTTTTGTAGATTCAACATATAAATGAAATCATACATTATGTGTCTCTCTTTGTCTAACTTATTTCCCTTAGCATAATATTTTCTAGGTCTACCCACGTTGTCACAGATTGCAAGATTTTTTTTTTTTTTGTGCTTAACAAGATTTAATGTACATTTATTCTTAACATGTGGAACATATAAAGATTTTATACTGAATAAATTTCCATTGTATATCTGTACCGTACCTTCTTTATCCATTCATCTAATGATAGACACAGGTTGCTTCTGTATCTTAGCTATTGTGAATTGTGCTGCAGTGAGCAGATGTGTGCATAATCATTTCAAATTAGCGCTGTTATCTTTTTTGTACCCAGATGTGGGATTTTTGGATAATACAGTAGTTTTAATTTAATTTTTGGAGAAACCTCCATAGATTTTTCCATAGTGGCCATATTAGTTTACATTCCCACCAATAGTGAACAATGGTTCACTTGTCTCCAAATCCTTGCCAACATTTGTTATTTTGTGTGTTTTGATAATAGCCATTCTGACAGGTGTGAGGTAATATCTCATTTTAGTTTTGATGGGCATTTCCCTGATGATTAGTGATGCTGAGCACCTTTTCATGCACCTGCCATTCATCTGTGTTCTTTGGGAAAATGTCTGTTTAAGTCCTTTGCCCATTTTTAAATCAGGTTTTTATTTTTTGAGTAAGTTCTTATACATGTCTGGGCTTCAGATTCTTTGAAAATAAAGGGGGGGAGTACATTGTTTTCAGCTGTGGTTCAGAGGGTCCAAGGAGCATTTTCATGGAGGTTATAGAGCCTGGGCTAGCAGGCAGGATTTCCCCAATCCTGTCTCAACCAAGCAACTCTACTCTTGGAATCATTTATCTTCCTTCCAAATAAGATTTTGTTTGGCAAGAACTCTGACACTAAAATCAATTAGAATATCTTTTTCCTCTTAAAGTTTATGGCCCTTTCTTTATGGTCTCTAGCTCCTTTATCCACTGTGAGCTACTAGTTCCCAAGCAATTCATCTTCCTCTTTTCTGGCAAAGGACTAGTGCAGGGTAAAATTAAACTGAGTAGGTGGGTTTCCCTTAAGATGTGTTCCAGATTTCACTTGTGCAGGAAGTCAGGAGTGCTGCACAACCATTGGAAAAGAGTTGTTAAATGCAATAAGACAGTTTTAGAGATTTTTATAGTGGCTTATTTTAGTCTACATTAGTAATTCATTTTGGCATATCAGCCCCCACTAATGTCAAGTTGTGCTCTGGGACTTTTCCAGAATAGATCACACTTATGCATATTTTCCAGCTCTCATAGTGATACAGAACATTTGTGCAGGCTTTTGTCCAGTACTACACATAGTTGAAAAGATATTTTTCGCTGTCTTAAGTAATATTAACTATCTCTTCATTGCCAAATCCAGGGCCTATTTTCAGTTCCAACTTCTTCCAATTTTCTAAGGCATATGTCAATGATGGCTTTCGTTTATTGATATAACTCGTCTCATGTCTACTGCTATTATTGGTTCCTAATCTTCATTTCTCATGACTGCTTCTTTTGCTTTCAGTTTGAATATTAATTGATGCTTGGAATTATTTCCTCTTGCTATGCTTGGATCACAGATCTATGCCTAATCTGCGGTCCCTAGTCACTACTAATTCCTTGCATGACCTGATGTGCGTGTAGGTAATGCCCACATTTGCACTCTAGCCTTATCTTCTTACCTAGATTCTAAATGTCTGTATCTTTTTGCTTCCATGATATTTTTTATACATGTTACACCATTACCTCAATTTTACCTGCTCCAGCTAAATTCAGCTTTCCCTACTCCCCAACCTCATGCTGGTTCTTTCTCTCTGATCTAATCTATTAAAATCAGTCAGTGACACAATAGGTTTTCTATAGCTTTCTTTCTAGGTTTCCTTATGTTCCTAGAAAAACAGTTTTTAGATGCTTCTCCCCCAAAACTATTACATACTTTCTACAAATCTACTAGAATGAGATAATAAAAATGCTAAAGCAACAGTTCCAATGAAAGCAATGGTTTCAGGCTCCTTATTGGCTAACATTTTCATGTTTCTTCCGTATCCTTGATATTGGAGGAAAGTTTGGAATCTGCTGCCTTTAAATTCATAGTTGACCATTTCCTTTATTTTATTTTTCTACTTTGGGACTAAGCTTTATTGTTTTTCTCATTATAATCTCAACAGGACTTCTTTTCCATTCACATTCTCCATCCATCCCCTTCAATAGTAGACCTTTTCTCTACATTCCTGTTGCACTTCATTTATGCTATGCTGTTCTTAGTCAGTCAGTCTTGTCTGACTCTTTGTGATCCCATGGACTGCAGCACACCAGGCTTCCCTGTCCTCCACTATCTCCCAGAGTATGCTCAAGTACATGTCCACTGAGTTGGTGATGCTATCCATCCCTTTTGTTGTTGTTCAGCTGCTGGGTCGTGTTTGACTCTTTGCGACCCCATGGATCGCAGCATGCTAGGCTTCTCTGTCCCTCACTATATCCTGGAAACTACCCAAGCTCATGTCCCTTGAGTCAGTGATGCCATCCAACCGTATTGTCCTGTTGTCTCCTTCTCTTCCTGCCTTCAATGTTTCCCAGCATCAGAGTATTTTCTAATGAGTCGGCTCTTTGTATCAGGTGGCCAAAATGCTGGAGCATCAGCTTAGGCATCAGTCATTCTAATGAATATTCAGGATTGATTACCTTTAGGATTGACTGGTTTGATCGCCTTCAGTCCAAGGGGTTCTCAGGAATCTTCTCCAACACCAGAGCTCAAAAGTATCATGCTACCTAGGTTTGTCATAGTTTTTATTCCAAGGAGCAAGAGTCTTTTAATTTCATCTCTGCAGTCACCATCTGCAGGGGTTTGGAGCCCAAGAAAATAGTCACTGTTTCCATTGTTTCCCCATCCATTTGCCATGAAGTGATGGGACTGGATGCCATGATCTTCATTTTTTGAATGTTGAGTTTTAGGCCAGCTTTATCACTTTCCTCTTTCACTTTCATCAGAGGTTCTTCAATTCTTCTTCACTTTCGGTCATAAGGGTGGTGTCATCTGCGTATCTGAGGTTACTAATATTTCTCCCGGCAATCTTGATTCCAGCTTGTGCTTCATCCAGCCTGGCATTATGATGCACTCTGAAAATAAGTTAAATAAGCAGGGTGACAATATACAGCCTTGACGTACTCCTTTCCCAATTTGGAACCAATCTGTTAATCCATGTCAGTTCTAACTGTTGCTTCTTGACCTGCGTATGGGTTTTTCAAGAGGCAGGTAAGGTGGTCTGGCATTCCCATCTCTTGAAGAATTTTCCACAGTTTGTTGTGATCCATACAGTCAAAAGCTTTAGTATAGTTAAAGAAGTAGAAGTAGATGTTTTCCTGGAACTCTCTTGCTTTTTCTATGATCCAAGGGATGTTGACAATTTGATCTCTGGTTCCTCTGCCTTTTCTAAACCCAGCTTGAAAAGCTGGAAGTTCTCAGTTCACATGCTATTGAAGCCTGGCTTGGAGAATTTTAAGCATTACTTTGCTACCATGTGAGATGAGTGCAGTTGTGTGGTAGTTTGAGCATTCTTTGGCATTGCCTTTCTTTGGGATTGGAATGAAAACTGACCTTTTTTCCAGTCCTGTGGCCACTGCTGAGTTTTCCATATTTGCTGGCATACTGAATGAAGCACTTTAACAGCATCATATTTTAGTATTTGAAATAGCTCAACTGTAATTCCATCACCTCCACTAGCTTTGTTCATAGTGATGCTTCCTAAGGCCCACTTAACTTTGTACTCCAAATATCTGGCTGGAGCTGAGTGATCACACAATCGTGGTTATGAGTCATTAATTTTTGTATAGTTTTTCTTTCTATTCTTGCTACCTCTTCTTAATATTTTCTGCTTCTGTTAGGTCCATAGCATTTCTGTCCTTTATTGTGCCCATCTTTGCATGAAATGTTCCCTTGGTATCTCTAATTTTCTTGAAGAGATCTCTAGTCTTTCCCATTTTATTGTTTCCCTGTATTTCTTTGCATTGTTCAGTTAGGAGGCTTTCTTATCTCTCCTTACTATTCTTTGGAACTCTCTATGTAGATGGGTACATCTTTCCTTTTCTCGTTTGCTTTTTACTTCTCTTTCTTTTCTCAGCTATTTGTAAGTCTTCCTTGGAAAACCATTTTGCCTTTTCGCATTTCTTTTTCCTGGGGATGGTTTTTATCACTGCCTCCCGTACAATGTCACCAACCTCTGTCCATAGTTCTTCAGGCACTCTATCAGATCTAATCCCTTGAATCTATTTGTGACTTCCACTGTATAATTGTAAGGAATTTGATTTAGGTCATACCTGAATGATCTAGTGGTTTTCCCTACTTTCGTCAATTTAAGTCTGAATTTGGCAATAAGGATTTCATGATCCGAGCCACAGTCAGCTCCTGGTCTTGTTTTTGCTGACCTGTGTAGAGCTTCTCTTTTGACTGAAAAGAATATAATCAATCTGATTTCGGTGTTGTCCATTTAGTGATGTCCATATGTAGAGTCATCTCTTGTGTTGTTGGAAAAGAGTGTTTGCTATGACCAGTGAGTTCTCTTGGCTAAACTCTGTTAACCTTTTCTCTGCTTCATTTTGTACTCCAAGGCCAAACTTGCCTGTTATTCCAGGTGTTTCTTGACTTCCTACTTTTGCATTCCAGTCCCCTTTGATGCAGAGAAGGCAATGGTACCCCACTCCAGTACCAAAGAAGTTCTGTTTTGGCAGAACTTTTGAGCTATTTCTGCCTGGAAAATCCCATGGATGGAGGATCCTGGTAGGCTGCAGTCCATGGGGTCTCTAAGAGTCAGACACAACTGAGTGACTTCACTTTCACTTTTCCCTTTCATGCATTGGAGAAGGAAATGGCAACCCACTCCAATGTTCTTGCCTGGAGAATCCCAGAGACAGGGGAGCCTGGTGGGCTGCTGTCTATGGGGTCACACAGAGTCAGACATGACTGAAGCGACTTAACAGCAGCAGCAGCAGCAGCAGCCCCTTTAATGAAGTACTTTTTTTTTTTTGTATTAAAGTTCTAGAGGATCTTGTAGGTCATCATAGAACTGTTCAACTTCAGTTTCTTTGGCATTAGTGGTTGGAGGCAATGGCACCCCACTCCAGTACTCTTGCCTGGAAAATTCCGTGGATGGAGGAGCCTGGTAGGTTGTAGTCCATGGGATCACTGAGAGTCGGACACAACTGCGTGACTTCACTCTCACTTTTCACTTTCATGAATTGGAGAAGGAAATGGCAACCCACTCCAGTGTTCTTGCCTGGAGAATCCCAGGGAAAGGGGAGTCTGGTGAGCTGCTGTCTATGGGGTCACACAGAGTCGGACACGACTGAAGTGACTTAGCAGCAGCAGCAGTAGCAGCAGGCCAGGATTACTGTGATATTGAATGGTTTGCTTTGGAAACAAACAGAGATCATTCTGTCGTTTTTGAGATTGCACCCAAGTACTGCGTTTTGGAGTCTTTGGTTGACTATGAGGGCTACTCCATTTCTTCTAAGCGATTCTTGTTGACAGTAGTAGATACAACGGTCATCTGCATTAAATTTCCCCGTTCTGGTCCATTTTAATTCACTGATTCCTAAAATGTAGATGTTTACTCTTGCCATCTCCTGTTTGACCCCTTCCTATTTACCTTGATTCATGGACCTAACATTCCAGGTTCCTATGCAATATTACTCTTTACAGCATCGGATTTCACTTTCACCACCAGACACATCCACAACTGGACATTGTTTCCACTTTGGCCCAGCCTCTTCATTCCTTCTGGAGCTATTTCTCCACTCTATTCCAGTAGCATAATGGGTACATACTGACTCAGGGAGTTCATCTTTCAGTGTCATACCTTTTTGGATTTTCATACTGTTTATGGGGTTCTTGAGGCAAGGATGCTGAGGTGGTTTGCCACTCCCTTCTCCAGTGGACCACCTTTTGTCAGAACTCTCCGCCATGACCCATCTGTCTTGGGTGGCCTTGCATAGTGTGGCTCATAGTTTCATTGAGTTAGACATTTTGTGGTCTAGGTAGTCAGTTTGGTTAGTTTTCTGTGACTGTGGTTTTCATTCTGTCTGCCCTCTGATAGATGAGGATAAGAGGCTTGTGGAAGCTTCCTTGTGGGGAGGACTGGCTGTGGGTAAAACTGGTTCTTGCTCTGGTGGGCAAGGCCATGCTCAGTAAATCTTTAACCCGAATTTCTTCTGTTCCCTCCCTGTAGTCTGGTCTGAGGCCAAGCTATGGTAGGGGTGGTAACGGCCACCTCCTTCAAAAGGACTCATGCCAGCACGCCATGGCTCCCAGGACTGTTGCAGACAGTGCCCCAGACCTTCAGCAGGCCACTGTTGACCCATACCCACTGGAGACGCCTGGACACTCACAGGCAAGTGTGGTTCAGTCTCCGGTAGGGTCACTGCTCCTTTCTCCTGGATCCTGGTGGACACAAGGTTTTGTTGTGCCCTCCAAGAGTCTGTTTCCTTGGGGGTTCTCAGTCCTTTCGCCAGATCCCCAGGTTGGGAAATCTGTTGTGGGCCCTAGAACTTTTGCAACAGTGCAAGAACTTCTTTGGTATAATTGTTCTCCATTTTGTGGAGAAAATCCATCCATTTACCTAGAGTATTTATTGAGTCTACCATATGCCAGGCACAGCTTTAAGCATTATACAGAACTATTAATACATATAACCACAGTTGGTCCTTGAACAATGCAGGGGTTTGGGAACACTGACCCTCAATGCAGTCAAAAATACACATAAAACTTACAATCTGCCCTGTGTTTCCACGGTTCCTTGCATATCCCAGGTTCTGCAACCACAGGTTCAGCCAGGCTTCGACCAATCTCAGATGATGTAACACTATAATATTTATTACAGAAAAAGTTCTGCCTATAAATGGGCCTGTACAGTTTAAATACATGGTGTTCAATGGTTAATGTATAACCTTAGTTAAAGTTTCTGCCCCCATGATGCTATTTTGGGCTCTTCAAGTATAACAAATCTTGGAACAAAGAAAATGTACTTTTAACACTTGCTAATGAATTGAACAGAAACTGATTAAATATTTGTCTTTCTGCTTTTTTAAAATGAGAGCTCTAATTTTCTCTGTATGCATCTCTTTATTCTGGCTAGTTGATTGTAAGGCAGTGGTTCCTGATAGTGGTTAACTTTGCTCTCCCTTCCCCTACCCCCCTGCCCCGGGACTTTTGGCAATGTCTGGTCTGGAGACATTTTTTGCTACAAACTGAAGCAGAGGTAGGGATTGCTACTGGCATCTAGTGGGTAGAGGCCAGGGATGCTGCTTAACATCCTACAAAGCATGGAAAGCTCCTGAGAATGAAAACTTTTTCAACTGAGAATGTCAATAGTACCAAGATTAAGAAACCCTAGTCTTAGATACCAAGTTCACATGTAGTCACTTATTTAAACAAACTAAGCAATTTGATTCATTTATTAGGTGTTCTTAATTTTTTAAATTGTGGAATGGTTTGGTTAAACAATGAAACTTCTTTGCTCTTATATCGAAGCACTGCTCAGGCTACTGTTGATCAAACATAAGAAAATGACACCTTAGACGCTTCAAAAGTAACATAAATACCTGACAAAACTGGCCTAAGTAATAAGAAGATGCATTTTTCCTTACTTTAAGCAGCCCAAAGGGTAAAATGGCTCCAATATTGGACAATTTAGTAGCATAACATTGAAATCAAAGGCTTAGAGTTTTCATCATTTTGTTCTATTAATATATTCCTTTGTCATCAAATGGCTTTCCTCTTGACTGAAAGATATCTGCTAGGATTCCAAGCATCCCATGTAGATGCAAGAAACTCTTCACTGAAAGAAGTGGGACTGTTTCCTCCTATGCACATCTATGTAAGAGCAAAAAAAAAAAAAAAAGACAAAGTTTTCAAAATATCTGCTCTCTTGTCCCATTGTGAAGAAATGAGTCCCATACTCATCTCTGACTAAACTTAGGCACAGAGAATGAAACACCTGATGGGCTCAGACTAATTAGGTTTTATCCATAAGTCATATGGGAGATGGGTGGACACTTGAATAAAGTTGGGATTCTGGCAGCAAAGAAGGGAAAGCAAGGCTATTGACAAGGTGATTACAAATGAGCACCCATTTCAACTCTGAGATATATAGTTAGGGATTTGACAAATCATTGCTATTGTAAGTCCTATAGTAGTTCTCAGAAGAACAAAGATATTAACCTTGGAGGTTTGGCTCCATACTACACTGGATAATTGCCTTCTGTTTCTAAAGATTAAAGTAGAGAAACTACTTCTTTTTTCTTCTCAAAATATGTGGGAACATATTTTTGTTAGGGACCAAACGACGGTCTCTAGGACCTGAGTCATGTTTACCAGAAAGAGACAGGATATGCGCTCATCCTGCCTGGCCAATCATGTAACGCCAGCTACTCCTGTAACTGAGACAAAGAACTGCCTGTATATAAGCCGCCATACTCCTTTGTTCGCGGCTCTTGTCAGATTCCCTTGTGTGGGATGAGACTTGGGCCCTAGCGCGCTAGGAATAAACAAACTCCCTTCTTGCGTTTGCAATACTGTGGTGGACTTGCTCTCTCGGTTGGTTCGGAGATACGGGCTCGGAGCATAACAATTTTAACTTTAGAAGTTCTATCAGAACTGGGACAAGGGTTAAGGTGAATGGACCACCTAGGGTGCAAAATATAAGGAGGTACTCTGAATTTGTGAGTGCCCCTTTAAATTTGTGTCCTAGATGCCTCACTTACCTTGTCCTAGTACAGGCCTTGTGACTATCTTACAATGTGAGCCTTCACACACAACAGAGAGAGGTTCTGACTATTTCAGAGAAGACTCAAGACAATTGTCATTCAGCCTGCTGTACCACAGGGTTTTTTTTTTTTTTTTCTTTAGGACATCTTGAAAATAATTCACTGCTTATGGAAAGAAAATTCTCCCCATTGGGTATATAGCAAAATACGGCAACAGTTTTTTGAGCCAATGAAACTTGGTTATAAAATGATTTTAAAAATACTTTTCTCTTGAAGTCTTGACATGATCAGCACTGGGCGTGACCCAAGGATGGAATGAACAACATGAACGGATGACTGTTTCCTTAGCAACAAGAACCATGATTCCTTTGAAACGAGAAACCAAAAGAAACTGTTCCCGTATAATTTTATTTCCTCCAGTTTGTGATTTCAAAAGTAGTGGCATAAAATTTTAATATCTATTCAACCAATAAATAATGTAACACAATTAATCTATTAATACCTCAGCTCTGGCTGCACATAAGAATTACCTAAACAGCTTTTAGTAAACAGAGATGTTTGGGCTCTGATAGCACACAATTCAGTTGTGTTCATCTAGCACCAGAATTTTTTGAGTGTCCCCCAGGTGATTCAAACGTGCAGCCAGGATTGAGATCCATAGCCCTGAGAAAATTTATGACATTGATAAATCAGCTAAACAATTTGAATTACATCAGTTGAAGATTAGAGTTTATAGAAAATTTCAGTGGGTGTAGTTCAAATTCTTCCCTGATTTACTGGTTTTCAGGCTAAGGTTTCAACAAACTAATAAATCAAGGTCCCCCAATTAGTCAATCTCTAAGTTTCTCTTGGGTTTTGGAAAAGAGTTGATGAGAGGACTATAACTGCCATCAAAGCTACCTAAAATCTGCTTCCCCACAGCCTCCAGGAATTAAGTCTAGGAGAGTAACAAACAGAACCTTCTGCTTTGCTATGCCTCAACTGGACACACAGCCCCAGGGAACTCTTCTCAGAGCTCTCTTCTCAGAGCTGGCCTCTATGACCTGCTCAGAGCCTTCCTGCAAAGCTGAAGCTCAGGGAGACTTGCCTACCATCATATTCCAGGAAGTCTGGAAAAGACTGAGTTTTCCAGTCCACCAGAGTTTGGGCAACAACTTGGATGGACAAGACTCTAATTCTCATACTTGTTTATTTTTTTGAATACTTATCAAGTAATAAAAGAAAAAAAAACCCCAACAAAACATTTTCTGTTTCAGTTCAGATGCCAAAATATTAGAAAGCTGTTCTTTTATAAGGGACTTTCCCTGGTGGGAAGATCCCCTGGAGAAGGGAAAAGTTACCCATTCTAGTATTATGGCCTGGAGAATTCCATGGGCTGTATAGTCCATGGAGTCGCAAAGAGTCAGCCATGACTGAGCAACTTTCACTTTCTTTCTTTACAATGATTCATTCATCTATTTTCCTTTTCCACAGAGTTTCATAAAGTAACTAAGTGCCAGGCCTGTGTTAATAGATGAGGCTCAGAATATAAATAGTGCATCATTTTTACTTGTAAAGCACCACAGAATCTAGATAAGGATGCAGACTGGTACATAGCTTGACACATGTGTGATAGAGGTCAGTCAAGGAAGCTATTAGAATTTTAAGAAATAACATATCAACTGAAATTGGAGGCTGGAACTGGAAAACAACTAAAGCTAAAAAAATTTGGGAGAACACTTTTCATTTAATTAGTCCAACAAATATTTATTATGAATAAAGTATTAAGAAAAGTGTGAGCAAGGGGATAAAGTAGCTGACATGGGGGCTTAGTTCCTGATTTTTAACTTGAAATTGGGTATAGTAGGGCAGGAAGAAGTGAATAATAACAAGACAATAAAATAATATTGATAAAAATAACTTTTAGGTGCTTTGGACACTTCCTACCAAATTTTGGTTCATGAAATAGCAAAATTGATCTCACCAGAGAACTTGTTAGAAATGCGAGTCTTGTCCCAATCAGTTAGAATCTGCATTTTAACAGGATTCCCAGAAGTGTGTGCACTCTGACGTTTGAGAGGCAGTGATCTATAACATGCTAAATGCTTTCATGGAAAACCTCCTAAAAATTGCACAGCCTTATGAAGGAAGTAGCAATTTGTACCTCCCTTTGATACCTGAAAAACTTGAAGCTTAGGTAAGTAATTTGTCCACAGTAACGCAGATAGCAAAAAGGTAGAGCTATTTGAATCACAGTAGGTTGTCTTTCAATCCCATGCTCTGTGTATCTACAAATAAAATAATACTTTAAAAGATAACAAGAGCTAACCCAACACATAGCTTGGTATCTTGGAAGCTGGCTTGGCTGCACGCCAATTTGTTGAGTTAGTCCCAGCTAGAAACATCTTGAAATGGCCACTTAAAATTCTATCTTCTTCCAGGATGAAGGTGAAGAAAGGAAGAAAGAAACAACCACGTCACAAAGGAAAAAAAAAAACCTCAAATGATTCCTCAACTAGTTTCAATCAGCTAAGGAATAATTTCTCCAGGCTAAAAAGTAAATCAAAATAGTTTTCAGAAACGTCTTTTTTAGTTAATGGTACAACCTTAAATTTAGTTTTTCTAAGGTCTTTTCAAATTCAAGAGGTGACATGCAGGAAAAGTATGTCAAATTCACTCCTTTGCTTTTATAAAGACAAGGCAGCCCTCACCTAGTCTGGATGACTGTTTTCAAGTTCATTTCTAAAAACAACTTAAAAGAAAGATGACTGTAATCACAGAAGAGATGTGGTGAAATTCCATAATGAAAGAACATGTTTTATCTGCCTCAGATTCTGAGGAAGTGAACCTGGATAATTCAAACAATTGCCTTTGAGGCTACACTGTCCAATTCTACACACCAAGTGTAATAGAGGGATTTTTCCATTCTAATCACAATCCACTATTAATGTCTCTTCCCCCTTGGTTTGCTAGTACCATTGATAAGGTTGTAGCTGAATATTTCTTTTAAGAGAGATTCAAAAAGGTTTGATTTGCAAAAGTGTCTCAATAGTTTCTGATCACATTAAATTGTTTTACTTTTTCAGGGGTAAAAGGGCCACTTGTATTTTCTAATATGGCTGCAGGGGGTGGGGGGAATCTTGTAGGTGGTTGATGATACAATTACCTGAAACTTTCTTGTGCTTTTAAGGGTACAACTAACATTAGAATGGCAGTGCAGAAATGTTCATTGTAGCACTGTTTACGATAGTCAAGACATGGAAGCAACCTAAATGTCCACTGATAGATGAATGGATAAAGAAGACGTGGTACGTATATACAACAGAATATGTTGCTCAGCCATTGAGAATGAAATGATGCCTTTTTCAGCAACATGTTTGGACCTGGAGAATACTATACTGAAGTCAGATAAAGACATATATCATATATCACTTATATCCTGAATCTAAAAAAATGATGCAAATGAACTTATATAGGAAAAAGAAACAGACTCACAGACTTAGAAAACAAACTTATAGCTACCGAAGGAAAGGTGGATTTTGAATTTGGGACTGATATATACATATATACACTACTGTAACCAACAAGGACCTACTGTATAACACAAGGAACTCTGCTCAATATTCTATAATACCCCAATTGGGAAAATTTTGGAAAAGAATAGATACATATATATGTATAACTGAATTACTTTGCTGCACATCTGAAACTAACACAACATGGTTAGTCAACTATATCCCAATATAAAATAAAAATTAAAAAATATTATAAACTATACTAGGAAGAAACAAAAACACAAGTTTTTAAAAATATATCATTTTCATGAACCAATCTACTTGATATTGAAATATGCCCAGTAACCTGATCTGGCCAAGAGGTCAAATACATTCTTAATTAAAACTCAAAATAGCAATGTGGAGATATCAAGTTTTCAGTAAGTGGTTTGCTGGGGAAATTATGAAAAAGTACAGAGCTTTAAAATTTGTATTTCTCTTTTGTACATAAAATAGAATATGGAAGCCTTCGAAAAAGATATATTAATGGTATATAGCAAGTTTGGCAAACCTGTACCATTGTAGGGGGTATGGTAGGTTATGTTGATGATTTCAAGCTGTTTCTAACAATGAGGATAGAGAAGGTTAGACCTCAGGCATCATTTAGTGATTTGTTGCTATACACAATTGTGATTTGGGCGTAGGGTAGTTGATCCACACGGCCAGATTACTTCTTATATCTGGCGTAATAACCTCTCATGATACCACTGAGTACTTTCTATATTTCCCCTTTTCCAAAAAGCTTTTGCGTTATTATCTGTATTGTGCTTTTCCCACTCCCTAAGTAAAGAAGTCAGGAAGCTATTAGTGGCTTAGCAAGAAACAAGTTGATGAAATCTTCATAGTGAACGACGATTTAATTCCCTTGCTGGGTTTATGCCGAGGAAAGTTTGAAAAGCCTTTTATTTACCTATCATTACACACAAACCTTAAGTCTCTATCATTTTTCAGGGGAAGAAATCCAAATAAGTCATTTGGATGACACGACTGAAATGAAATACATCACCCTCTTCCCCAGAATCCCAGTCAATTGTAGTAGAAATTGATTGACAAGGAAAGGGGTGTGGCTTCCTTGGAGGCTCATGTGGTAAAGAATCTGCCTGCAATGTAGGAGACCTGGATTCGATCCCTGGGCTGGGAAGATCCCTTGGCAACGGGAATGGCAATCCACTCCCCTATTCTTGCCTGGAGATTTCCATGGACAGAGGAGTCTGGTGGGTTATAGTGCATGGTATGGCAAAGAGTCTGACATGACTGAGCAACTAACAGAATTCTCAGCTAATGTGGGCGGGGCCCCCAGGTGGCAATGGAATAAAACTTTAGCTGCTGCATCTGAAGAGTCAAGTCTATATCAATGACCTGAAGGAGAAAAATCAAGGTTCAGAGGGCTGGAGGACTGAAACAGGGTGGGATGCAGTAGAGAGGGTGCTGGTGAATGGCTGGCCAGTTTTTTCAAATCCTATATTCTTCCAGACTTGGATTTCTACCTTTCAGGTTTCTAGTATCAGTTTGCCTATCATTTGCTACCCAACAGCCAGGGTAATCCTAAATATTTTAGGTTTTTGTCATAGTTGCATCTCATTTCAACGTACACAGATTTATAATAGTTAATTTAGTACTAACAGATGTAACAAACCACACAATCTCAGTGAATTAATTCAAGACTTTTTTCTCATTCACATAAAATTCAGCTGGCTTGGAGATAAGTTATTCATCTGTTCTTTGACTGTCCTGAATTCAGCCACATGGCCACACCTTGTCACAAAGGAGGCTGGAAGACAGTCTAGCTGTGCACTTAGAAGGAAAGGGAACAGGTCTGTGTCTCAACAGTGTAGATAGTTCTTCTATGCAGCTGACCAAGTACGTTAATCGTTGTGTGTGTATATCATATAAATATATTGTTCAATCAGTTTTATTAATTTAGTTTGTCAGCTCAGTCAGTTTCTTGTTTCATGCTGCACTTTCAGGTCTTTGGCTTATGAAAAACACGACTATACATTTGTAGTTTGCTTTACTTTTATTTTTTTTAAAAATATTTCTTTATTTGACTGTGTCAGGTCTTGGTTGGGGCATGCAGAATCTTTCCCTATAGAAAGTGGGCCTAGTTGTACCATGACATGCGGGATCCCAGTTCTCTGACCAGGGATTGAACCTGTATTCCCCACATTGGAAGTTAGACTCTTAACCACTAGACCACCAAGGAAGTCCCTGCAGTTTGTTCTGTAAAGTACCCAGTGTGGCTTCATGACAAAAGAGATGATAATCTTTCATGACAATACTAACAGGATATCTTCAATGAGTAGCAACTGTCCAATTCTGCAAATCTTTCACAGTATCTTATTTTGTATTAGCAGCACCCTCAAATGTAAGGCTCTTATTTTTATTATTTCAAATAATAGGTGACACCTGAGTAGCCAATAACAACCTTAGCAAGAGTATATCCATGGGGTGTCACATCTAGTCAGGAGCAATATAAATATAGCAAAAATGTAAATTCAAACTGAAATCCATTATGACCCACTTCTGTTTTTCCCTCCGACTTATTCCTTTTCGTTCTATTTCTTCTCCTCCTATGTATCCTCCTCCTCCATCATGTACCAGAAACAAAAGTTTATAGAAAGCCCAGTTTGTTGGCAGGTAGCAAAACTTAGGAATATCCTAAGAATGACATGCAGAAAATCTGAGACTGTGACCAAGATTATTCTTATTTTGATGGAACCACATACCTGATGTGACTTGGAATGGTCTGACATATACCCAGCCAAATAGTTTCATAATTATCTGTTTGAGTGAGTTCCATCCCTCCAGCATATTTTATATGCAGAGTGTTCTGATGGCAGCAGATAGGTTTGGGGTACCCCAGGACTTGATTTGTCATGTTTCCAAGGACTTGGAAGATAAGATATGCTTAAATGATGTGGGAAGTAAAAAACTAGTTGATTACCCTTCTGACTCTTCATCAGTTACAGAACAAATCAGTTTTGAATTGGTTATTGCATGATAAATGGGAATGAGTTCATAAAAATATGTAAATATAGCATTTAATATTTTTTGTGAACATATCATGACTTTAGATCATTTATAAAACATTCATTTTCTCCCAATTGATTTTGCCATTCCCTGGAATATTTATTCATTGAAAGATAAAAAGTGAATTCTTTTTCAGTTGACGTCTGGCCTATATTCAGCCCCTAGTGTTATTTTAAAAATGACTGTGAACCTTCTAATCCTTGACCAAAACCTCCGTGAATCTACACCAGAAATTTAAAAGATATATTTGAAGGCTTTAAAAAAAATCATTTTAATGGTTTATTTCTGGAAAGTGAAACAAAGCATCTTGTCAATTACTTCTATGATGGTTATTAAAGTACATTTATATATCAGTGTAGATTTAAAACACATGTTCTTGTTTGTTCTCATTTAGAGCATTAAACTATTATTTTTCAAGAGACAATCAAAATTCAAGAAACCATAAGAGCACTCTTTTAGAAATAGTTTCATATGTTTCTTCTTTTAGCATGAAGTGACACTGATTCCCCACCTGCTAATGTTGAGCACACCTGGAAGGGTTTATATTTAGCTAAGACTTAAGCCTCATAAAACCAGAATCATATTGAGATCCAGCAAGTTTCTATTTGTTTGAATGAGGATGAGATGTTAGAATACTGCCTTAAATTTCTTTGGGGGCATTTTCCTTCTTTTTTTTTCAGCTATTTAAACAATCAGGAGATTGGATATCAAGCAGCATTTATCTAAGTATTTTAAAACTGTGCCAAAATAAAAGCCAATCATTTTGTAATCATTTTGTAATCAGTATGCATAGAAGAGAAGAAGCAGCAGTAAAGCAGTTGCTGCATGTTTGCTGACAAAATATTTAATCCAAACATTTAATATCAATCTGCCACTGTTCTCAGTCAGTATAATTACTTCAAGCAAATACCATGTTGGAAGAAATGGTGCAAGCATCTGAAATGTAAATAATATAATATAATCATTACCACACTTAAATACATATACTATAATTTATTTAGATCAAATTTATTTGGATCAAATGTTTATTTCATAAATATGGGTGTAATAAATGTTTATTATAAACATGTGGATTTAGGCTACACTTATGAGTTGATTTACTCTTTCTTATTGGCTACATGTACCTAAAATAAAGAACTGCTAAATGAAATCAATAACAGGGATCTTCTTATAATATTAATAGAAATGAGTAAAATTAGTTTTATGCCTTTTTGTCATTATGTTAAGTTTAGACAAACTGTATAATTTATAAGAATTGGCAGGATCATTGGTCCAATATCTATTTTTTGAATATGTTAAATGTGATATGTTAAAATGGTAAATATATTCAAAATAGGTTTTTAGAAATATATATGTATATATCTAAGATACATATGGTGAGTTTGTCAATGGCTCAGGTGGTAAAGAATCTGCCTGTAATGCAGGAGACCCAGGTTCGATCCCTGGGACAGGAAGATCCTCTGGAGAAGGGCATGGCAACCCACTCCAGTATTCTTGCCTAAAGAATCCCCATGGACAGAGGAGCCTGGTGGGTTGTAGTTCATAGGGTCACAAAGAGTTGGACATGATTGAGTGACCAAAATTAAAAGTAAAATTTTCTAGAAGTATTATAGAAACAGCAGATATAATCTCTACTTTAAATGGGGTTACCATCGAGAAAAGTGTTAATTTTAAAAACAAAATCAATACGTGGCAGCATGAAAATAATAAACTATCCTAGAAGAGGACCTTTTTAAAATTTATCTTCATATCCTCAAGAAGCTCCCTGTTGTTTATCTCAATTATCTATCAAGGGCTGAATGCACAGAAGGTTGAAGGGATGAGATGTGCCTGTGGTGGAGCCCAGTCTGCTCTCAGTCATTCTTGCTAAATCTGCCCTGCCCACCATTCCCTCTTAGGCAAGCAGTATCTGAATATAACATCTGAAAGAGAGATCAGTTCTTGAATGAGAGGGCCACCTGACTCAGACTAGACAGGAACCCACAAAATGGTCTGATACACATGGCATTTTGTATAGAGTTCTGAACCAACTGAATGAGGTCCCTCCACCCTTAATGAAAATAATGATCAATAAATACTTGTTCCACTAATTAAAATACTGTATTTTTTAATGTTGACTCAAAAATTAAAACTGTTAAAATTTTATTATTTTATAGCTGAGATTTGCTTCAAAATAGTATGAAAGCAGGGAAATTAGTGATATTTCAGATAAAAAAACAAAGTTGGTCTTTTGTTGATAATTCTTAAAGCTGTGGTAGTGGTTTAGTTGTTAAGTTGTGTCGGACTGTTGCAACCCCATGGACTATAGCCTCCCAGGCTCCTCTGTCCATGGGGATTCTCCAGGCAAGGATACTGGAGCAGGTTGCCATTTCCTTCTCCAGGGGATCTTCCTTACCCAGGAATCGAACCCATATCTTCTGAATTGCAGGCAGATTCTTTACCAACTGAGCTACAAAGGAAGCCCAATTATTAAAACTAATATTGGGTTTGTAAGAGTTTATTACACTATTTCTCTACTTTGTACATTTTAAAAAATTATCCATATTAGAAAAATTTAAAAATCTATTATTTTTAAAAGTTGGGGTATAGTTGCTTTACACTGTTGTGTTACTTTCTGCTATACAATAAAATGAATCAGCTATTTTTACGTATAAATATATATCTTTCCTCTTGTTAAAAATCTATTCTTATACCTAGAGTCAGGCTTAGCTTCTTGTATTGTGAGTTTCCTTTTTCTCTAAAATCCATTAAATATCTGTTTGTATAACATATCACTATCTTCCAAAGATACTTCTATTTTTATATTTCCCTTCATCAGTAAAGAAATCTGTAATAGTACTTTTAGTTGCCTGTAAAAGAGACCTAACTAAATGTGGTATGTACAATAACGGTCTTTATTTCTTTCAAAAGAAGATGTCAGGAGACAGTTATTTCCTCAGTTCTGTTCAGTTCAGTCACTCGGTCATGTCTGACTCTTTGGACCCCCATGTAGCACAACAGGCTTCCCTGTCCAACTCCTGGAGCCTACCCAAACTCATGTCCGTTGCGTCAGTGATGCCATCCAATCATATTATCCTCTGTCATCCCCTTCTCCTCCTGCTTTTATTCTTTCCCAGCATCAGGGTCTTCTCAAATGAGTCAGTTCTTTGCATCAGGTAGCCAAAGTATTGGAGTTTCAGCTTCAGCATCAGTCCTTCCAATGAATATTCAGGACTGATATCCTTTATGGACTGGTTGGATCTCCTTGCAGTCCAAGGGACTCTCAAGAGTCTTCTCCAACTCCACAGTTCAAAAGCATCAATTCTTTGGCTCTCAGCTCTCTTTATATTCCAAATCTCACATCCATACATGACCACTGGAAAAACCATAGCTTGGACTAGACAGACTTTTGTTGGCAAAGTAATTTCTCTGCTTTTTAATACACTGTCTAGGTTTGTCATAACTTTTCTTCTAAGAATCAAGCCTCTTTAAATTTCATGGCTACAGTCACCATCTGCAGTGATTCTGGAGCTCCCCAAAATAAAGTCTGTCACTGTTTCCACTGTTTCCCCATCTATTTTCCATGAAGTGATAGGACCAGATGCCATGATCTTAATTTTCTGAATGTTGAGTTTTAAGCCAGCTTTTTCACTCTCCTCTTTCACTCTCATCAAGGGGCTCTTTTGTTCTTTTTCCATTTCTGCCATAAGGGTTGTGTCATTGGCATATCTGTGATTATTGATATTTCTCCCAGCATTCTGGATTCCAGCTTGTGCTTCATCCAGCCTGGCATTTCTTTTGATGTATTATGCATAAAAGTTAAATAAGCAGAGTAACACTATATAGCCTTGATGCACTCCTTTACCAAATTGGAACCAGTCTGTTGTTGCGTGTCCAGTTCTAACTGTTGTTTCTTGACTTGCATAGAGATTTCCCAGGAGGCAGGTCAGGTGGTCTGGAAATCCCATCTCTTAAAGAATTTTCCACAGTTTGTTGTGATCCACACAGTCAAGGGCTTTGGCATAGTCAGTAAAGCAGAAGTAGATCTTTTCTTTTTTGGAACTCTCTTCCTTTTTCTATGATCCAGCAGATGTTGGCAATTTGATCTCTGGTTCCTCTGCCTTTACTAAAACCAGCTTGAACTTCTGGAAGTTCACAGTTCACATATTGCTGAAACCTGACTTAGAGAATTTTGAGCATTACTTTGCTTATGTGTGAGATGAGTGCAATTGTGTGGTAGTTTGAGCATTCTTTGGCATTTCCTTTCTTTGGGATTGGAATGAAAACTGACTTTTCCAGTCCTGTGGCCACTGCTGAGTTTTCCATATTTGCTGCCATATTGAGTGCAGCACTTTCACAGCATCATCTTTTAGGATTTGAAATAGCTCAATTTGAATTCCATCACCTCCACTAGCTTTGTTCATAGTGATACTTCCTGAGGCCCACTTGACTTTGCATTCCAGGATGTCTGTCTCTAGGTGAGTGATCACACCATTGTGGTTGTCGGTCATGAAAATCTTTTTTGTATAGTTCTTCTGTGTATTCTTGCCACCTCTTCTTAATATCTGCTTCTGTTAGGTCCATGCCATTTCTGTCCCTTCTTGTGCCCATCTTTGTATGATATGTTCTCTTGGTATCTCTAATTTTCTTGAAGAGATCTCTAGTCTTTCCCATTCTATTGTTTTCCTCTATTTCTTTGCATTGATCACTGAGGACGACTTTCTTATCTCTCCGTGCTATTATTTGAAACTCTGCATTCCAATGGGTATATCTTTCCTTTTCTCCTTTGCCTTTAGCTTCTCTTATTTTCTCAGCTATTTGTAAAGCCTCCTAAGACAACTATTTTCTGTTTTTTCATTTCTTTTTCTTGGGATGGTCTTGATCACTGCCTCCTGTACAGTGTCACGAACCTCTGTCCATAGTTCTTCAGGCACTCTATCAGATCCAATTTCTAGGGACAATTAAAAATATTATCAAAGACATCTTACCGTATTTGCACTTCATCATTCTCAGCAATATTTAGTCAAAATTTAGGCCTCACTCATTTGATTTTTGTATCAATTTCTCAAGGCAGAGTAGTATTTTCTCCTACTGTTATAGTAAACATACTCAAAGAAGGGAGCATTTTCTCTCATGTATCTCTTTTTGCTAAATTTTTTTATATAAGACCATAGCAAAAATTTCTTAAAGTTTCATTGCCTGCTGACTAAACATAAGGAAGACTAGAAAACAGTATTTGAGATTTTTGTCTTCTACAATTAGGAGAGGGATTTTGAAGCAGATAACATGGTAAGGAGATGTGCAAAGAGCTCTCATCTAGACAACTAACAATGGTTCCTAGCAGATTTCAGTAAATGGCACTGGCATGGTATCTGTATCAGTTATATTTGCCACAATAATGTTGGGTAACAAAGAGCCACACCACCTCAATGGTACAAAATAAACCTTTTTAAAGCACAGTTCTGTAGGGTTCAATTGATCTGAACTGGGTTTAGCCGATATCATACAGCCTCATTCCTAAATCTAAGGTTAGGGGAAGATTGGCAGTTTGGCTTGGCTGGTTTTGTTTGATGTTGGCTGAGCTGCTCTCGTGGCTGATTAGCTGTCTTGACAGATGAACTAGGATGATCTCAGTTGGGATGACTGGGGAGGTGGGTCTGTTATGTTTTCTTCTCCAACAGGTTAGCACAAGGCACCTTCTTATCACCATGGCAGAGAGACAAGAACAGAAGCAGGATCATAATGGAATTTTTTTCATGTTTATGCTTGCATTGTATCTGTTAGTTTCTCAGTTGTCAATGCATTACCTAAATATCAAGAGGTCAGGAAGCAGGCTGTCTTTTTTCTAAGTGGAACTACAAAGAAACGTGGCAAAGGTTTCATGCAGACAAAAGCAAAGAAGTGGGGCTGTTGATGCAACTAATCTAGCAAACCAAGCCTTGGAAAATCTAGATATTACTGGCCATCAATAGAATGGTCTTTAAGAAATGTGTATCTGAATGTGTGATACATAACATTTCAATGACTCAACACTGCCTTCTGAATCAGAACTCCCTAATAATGGCCTACAAATTCCTGAAGGTTTTGAACCCTACTTAGCTCTTCCATTGTATCTTGGACCACACTCCCCACCTTTTAATTCCAGTGTCTTTACAGGCCCCTTGCTCTCTTCTCTTCTGTCATCGTTTCTTTGCACATGTTGTTGCTACTTCCAGGAATACTCTGCCATCTGCTCTTTGCTTAAATAACTTTGACTCGTTTCTCAGATCTTGCTGAAGTGTCACTTTTCAACTGAGTCTTTATTAGAACCAATCATGCTAATATAGACTTTTATTATACTGTAAATAGTTCCTTCGTCGAATTGTCCTGATTAAACTTTTATACTCGTTTGTGTGACTTTTTAGATGAACTTTATATTTTCAAATAACTTTAGAGATATAAAGGAGTTGTAGAGACTGCACAGCTGTTTAATTGCTAAATCATGTCCAACTCTTCTGCTACGCTATGGCCTGTAGCCCATCAGTCTTCTCTGTTCATGGAATTTCCAAGGCAAGAATAGTGGAATGAGTTGCCATTTCCTTCTCCAGGAGGTCTTCTCAACCCAGGGACCTGACCCACATTTCTTGCATTGGCAGGTGGGTTCTTTACCACTGAGCCACCAGGAAGCCAGAAAAATAGCACAGGGATTTCCCACATACCCTCTAGCCAGGTTCCTCTCACGCTGACATCTTGCAAAACCATAGTACACTAATAAAAATCTGAGAAATTAAGATTGGTATAGATAGTGCTGCTAACTATAGACTTTATCTAGATTGCATCAATTTTTCCACTTACTAATTTTTTTAAGGACAGGACATCATCCTATATTTAATTGTCCTATCTCTTTAGTGTCTTCTAATTTATGATATTTTTTCACTCTTTCTTTGTTTTCCATGATCTTGCCACTTTTTAAGGTTTCTGGAAAGGCATATTTTAAAGTGTTCTTCCATTTGAATTCTCCTGATGTTTTCTCACCATTAGACTTGATTATGGATTTAGGGGAAGAACATCACAAAGATGAAGCACAGTTTTCACTGCATGATGTCAGCAGGTACATGCTATCAACATGACTACCACTAAATCCAGCTACATTCAAGTGGAAGAGAGTTAAGCTTCATCCCTTAGAGAGAGGAGTATCCATTAATTATAAACATATGTTAAAACCACACCAGTAATTAGTAAATATTTGGGGGAAATGTTTTGCGGTCATGTGGAAAACATTCTCCCTAAAGTTTTGCCTAATAATTTTAGCATTCAGCCATGGATCTTGTTTGCAGAAATCATTACTATGAGGTTCTAATGGTGATTTTTTTTTTCTAAAAATTTCTTCTACATTTATTTTCTAGTGTTCTTCCATCTGGTTTAGAAGACTTGTCTCCTCTCCTGCATTTATTTATTGTATATATGTGATATGAATATGTATGTAATGTATATGAATATGTAATACTATGAGTACATATATTAATAGTATACATAGTTATCACATATACTGTGAATATACAGTTGAGCCTTGAACAACACAGGTTTGAAATGAATGGGTCTGTTTATACATATACTTTAATAAATAAATATAGTACCTCTATTTTCATTTTTCAGATCTTTAAGTTAATTAAGTATGGCGAAAAGTTTGTATTTGATTAGAGATCATGATATATGTAATCAGAAGAACTAGGGTTTGAAGCCATACCAAATCTCTTGTTTTTGAGGGGAGTTAGCATTTTGAATGTTTTCAACTGCTTAAGGGTGGAGGAGATGTGGAGGTTTTGGAATGGTGTTGGTTGGTGCCTCTAACATCCATGTTGTTCCAGGGTCAATTGTGTAAATATTCATATGCAATAAACAAGTTTATATTAATGTGAAAATGCAATAGTATATATGAATGCATACATTCATGGATATTTACTTTGTTCTTGAGGTTGTAATCTAATATTATTAATATCACCTTTTATTTTATTGCTCAAATTCTTACAGCTCTGGCCACTGGGAATTCTGCTAATAAAGCCATTGTGTCCTTTTCATATGCTTTCATCACTTTTTTTTTTTTTAGTATTTCCTATGTGAGTTTATGCTATCATTTTTTTATTTATTCCTTTAATGGGATATTCAATTATATGGTACAAAAAGGAAAACTATATACATATATATGGGGGCTATAATACTAACATGGGCTTCCCAGGTGGTGCTAGTGGTAAAGAACCTGCCTGCCAATGTAGGAGTTGTAAAAGATGCCGGTTCACTCCCTAAGCAGGGAAGACCCCTTGGAGTAGGAAATGGCAACCCATTCCAGTATTCTTGCCTGAAGAATCCCATGAACAGAGAAGCTTGGTGGGCTACAGTCCATGGGGTTGCAAAGAGTTGGACACCACTGAAGCCACCTAGCATAATACAACATAATATATAATATTATTAAATGATAATAGAATAACAATTTAACTAGAACTTGTATTCTTTGAAATTAAGATTTTGACCTCTGCTTCTTTTGTTGAATTTGTTTGACATGACTTTATCCATAAGCTACTTTCAACCTTCCTGAATCCCTCTGTTTTAGGTGTTGTCTTTGTATACAGTTGTGTTTGCTTTGGTAGCCAATCTGATAATCTTCTAATGGATGAGTGTGGCAGTCATGGAGATCCCTACACAGGTCAGATCTTTTGTCAAGAGAGAACCTGTTGTGAGAGGTGGAGTTATCTAGCTGCCTCCAGCTGTCCCACTTTTGAAATTTACTTCAGCATATCTCCTCCATCATATTCTGTCCACACTGCTCCCAGCCAGTGGCAAACACAACTAGAATATTTCTGCTCAGTGGAAGGCTCCTCCAATGAACAATCTTTGCTGAAATTTTGCTTAACCATGACTGACATTTTCTCAGAGATGCCCTTCAGTCTGAAGTGTTTCCCGCTCAATCCTGTTCCCTTCCATTTTTCCTTGCATAAGTGTCCAACCTGTAATCATGCTCTTTCTTCTTATTTTGCTTTTTCCCTTTTCTATTCACAAGCATTCCTTCCAGTAAATCCCTTGCATTTCTAATTCCATCTTGGTATCGGTCTCTTTGAGAGCTTGCTGACAGTAAGTTTCTTCTTACATTGACCAATAAAACAGATATTTTTCCCTGCTCTAATATTTTGTTCTTGATTCTCTCTGTTATTTCTAGGATTCTGCCAATTTCTGTTTTATCTCTTCTTATTGTTTTAACATCTCTTCCCTGAATTCTTACATTTCTATTTTGTGGTCTTTCTTGATAAATTCATTCATTTTAAGTAAATAGTAGAAATTTTGGTCACAAATTTCAAGTGCTCCATTCATCTTTCTGGTGAATGTTCCTTATCTACTGCTTTGTTTTGTTATTTTACACTTTTATTTCTTTTGAAAGCAGCTGCTCTGCCGCTTCATCTTTCATTAATCATTATCAAATGAGTTCTGGTTTTTTTTTCAGGGATGAGCTCTAGGCAGAAATTGTGTGTTTGTGTGTGTGCGCACATGTACATGTGTGTGTATGTGTGCATGTGTGTGATTCTTTCTGAAGCCCTGTTAATACTTATTTTAAAACTGAGTCTAGGATGGTTCCTTCTGATAATTCTGTCCTCTCAGTTCCTACCACAGTGTTGTAAGTACTCTGCTGTACTTCAGAGCACACCCTTCCCCATGAGAAAGCATAATTTTACTTTATACTTTCTGATGTTAACTTCCGTAATACTCTCTGAATTTCTTCTTTTCTCCTCTTCTTGCTGCTCTCCTGCTTAATCTCAACTGTTTCTAAAAGTCTTTGTACAAGTTTTGAATCTGCAGGTAACTGCCTTATCATTACACTGAAGATGAAGTTTATAAGTTACTTTGAATTCTCCTTGTTTCTTTATGTATGCTTCCTAGGAGAAGAATTTGAGAGATGTTGACATAGAGCCCCATGTTCACACTGGGAGCCTTTCCATGCACATCAGTCTCTTTCACTAGCAGGGACTCTCAACCATGGCAATACTGACCATTTAGATCAAATGCTTCTTTGTTGTGGGAGCTCTCTCATGTATTGTAGGATGGATAGCACCAATTCTGGTCTCTACTCACTAGATGCAAGTTGTAATAATCAAAATTATTTCCATATATGGCCAAATATCCCCTCAAATGCAGAGGTACTCCCAGAACAGAACCACTTTACCAGACCAAAATTCCAGTGCAAATTGGGACATCTTATTTGTTAAATTTCCTATTCCAATTATCTAGGGTAGCTTAATCCATAGTAAGAATTCAGTAGTAATAGACAGATGACTCTATAGTGGAGAGAGAATCATTGAATTTAATTGGCCTTCTGAGGATCCTCACATATAAAGAAGCAATACTTTATGATACAATCACATTTACCAACTGTATGCTTTTCCCTAGTCAAAATATAAATGGAAGCATAACTCTGAAAGGACCTTCGTGATGACCTAAATCAAATATTTTGATTAACAATGAAGAAATTGACACCCATAGAGTTTATGATTTACTTTTTATTGCACTGAGATTTAATGGTAGAGGTGGGACTAACTCTCCATATTATTTAACCAGCACTGCACACATTTAGTAAATACACGTTCCCTAGACTGAAACTTCTGAAAAACAAAGCAAAATGAAATACAGCTGATATCTGGATTTATGATTAGAAGAATGTGATAATATCATAGAAAAATGTTTTGGTTTAGTTTATTAGAAAATAAAATGCACCTTGTTCTCTAAACATGAAAAAGTTTAAAGGAAGTACATGCTTCAGAATGGTGGCTACCTGATGTGAAGACCTGACTCATCAGAAAAGACTCTGATGCTGGGAAAGACTGAAGGCAGGAGGAGAAGGGGCTTACAGAGGATGAGATGGTTGGATAGCATCACCGACTCAATGTACATGAGTTCGAGCAAACTCTGGGATATAGTGTAGGACAGGGAAGCCTGGCGTGCTGCAGTCCATAGGGCAAAAAGAGTTGGATGTGAGTTAGCAACTGATCAACTCTACAGTTCAATAGCAAAACAGAGTAAAAAGTCTGCAGTCTTTTCTAAGGATCTTGATTATTTTGATAAAGCATACATTCTCCTATGTTTGGTGTCACTAGAAGGAATAAAAAAGTTGTCCAGGAAGAAAATATATAATAGTATATTTTAAATGACAATGAATTACATTACTGGAAAATGTATTAAATTAAGAAACTTCTTAAAAATATTTAAAAAACATCAACACTCAAATAGCCTATGACACTTTCAGAAATGTTCTCTGTTACTGATGTGGAACAGAACAGGTTATGCCAGACAGGCTAACTGGCATAGGTATGACTAGGTAATATGTGAATACTCTAACATAGTTTATGTAATATATAGCATTCACACTTTCCTACATTGAACAGTTGAGGCGAAGAGGAAAAGACAGAATATTTTGAATAAATATTGACTTCTTTTTCAACGGCTGATTCATAAACAATCCTTTGCTGATAACATCTGTGGAAACCACAACTTAAATTTAAACCACTGTGTGTAACTATGTATTTCCTATTGATTCACTTGTGTTGAAGTAGATAGTTTGAGAAACTCACAAAAAGAGTCTTTTACTTAAAACGCTGTGTAAATGGACACAGAACAATTAATTCCTGACAGAACTCAAAATGGGCTTATAAATAATGCTGTGCTTAAGAACAGAAACTACAATATTTTGTTGAATTTTAATCATGACAAAGTAATTGGAGGATTCACAGAAAGATCAACACCACAGATGTCTTATTAAGAAATAACAATATCTAGGTTGAGGGGAAATGTTAATTTTATTAAAGATGAAATGTGTAGAAATGGCACATACTGTAAAAACATAGCAAGAAAGCTATGAAATAGATAAGATGAAAATTATGGTCAATATAAAGACAACCATTGCAAAAACAATGCTAAAATTTTGAGCTCCTTGAAGAGAAGAACTGTGTTTTTAGGGTTATTTTTGTGGCTTTGATGATGAACAGATAAGAAGCACTTAACAAGTATTGAATAAATGTTAGTAGAAAGAATGAATGAATATGTAATTAGGTTGTTATAGATTTCAAGTACCACATTTTCAAAGAGAAAATACATTCTAAAAGCAATCTCATTGTGAAGCTCTTTGACACAAATAATGTACTTTCAATACAGTAAACTTAGAGACTGCAAAAAATGAAATAAAAATTACCCGTGTCTTACCATCTAGATATAATCATCATTAATATTCAGAAATACACCATTCTAGAATTTGTTGTTGTTGTTGTTACAGCAGGCTCTATAATTGTTTCAAAAGAGGTGAAAGAATTAGAGGAGAAATAGGTTGTCTTGAACACCTACTGTCATTCATTTGCTTGGGTGACGATTTGCCCCGAAGAGAATACGTAGTTAAAAGAGAAACCATGCACTCTGTCCCCTCCCTGGGAGACTTCCTCAGTGTCCACCACTGTGATTACTTTTTCTTTTGGGGGAGAATTAAGCCTGACTTGCAACTAATACTAGAAAAGAGAGAGAGAAAGAGACTGAGAGATGGACAACACAGTTTTTCTAAAAGAATAAGGACAATTGAATTTAAATTTCTGATTAAACATAATAATCTGCTGAGAAATAAAATAGAATTGTTCTAAGTAAATCAAATGGAAAATAACTCTTAAAACTTATTGACCTCGTTAGTAATTAAAATTAAACAGATTTTTACCCAATTTCTTTGTTTTTTCCTTTTAGCAAAACTAACTGAAGAAAGCTTGGGATTCACATCTCACAGTGCCAGATATTATGGAGTCAAAAATATGTGAATAAGCACAACTAGAAAATATCAGGCATATGGCATGAAACACATTTTCATTCATTTTCCAAAGGGGGAAAAGACGTTTCAACAGAATGCAAAATATTGTACTCTGATTTACTTGCCAAATAGAGCAAAATATGAATTTTAGCAGAAACCAATAGCTAGTTTAAACTGAGAGAGTGTAGAGTAATTGTTCTATGAGCAAATATTCTGGACAAGTTAGACGGGTGTGGGAATTTAAGAAGGACCTTCTTAGAGCCTGCTTGATTTTCCTTTTTACTTGCTGACTGAAAGCTTTTGTCCTGGTGAATTTCACTTCCGTAGCAATCCAAGTTTCTGGACACCAGCAAACAAGGGAGCCAGAGCTCTATCCATATACCCTGATAGTCCTCTATTATAAGGAGATTTCTGGACTCCTGTATGCTCCTTGTTTTATAAAGCACCAGGGATGAAAGAGATTCACCTCTTTGTTTATTATCATCTGTTTACTTCTAAATGGAATCATGAGCATTTCCAGTGTCGCTGGACAAGATGGGCAGACATGAAGTATTAAACAACTCAAGCTGCACAAATCCTTAGAAACAACCAATTCTAATTAGCTAATTGGAAGCCCATCATCCAACAGTAAACAGACCAACTGAATCAAACCTATTTCAAAAGACTGCCTTGAAGTGATGTTACTTCCAGAATAATTACAACCGTAATTCTCAGAAGTGAAGGGTGTGATTGTGTTTAC